>NW_008616298.1:0-811 GCF_000691845.1 Merops nubicus
TCAGCACTTCAAAGACAGTTTGTCAGAAGCTTAAAAAGGCAATGATCATCCTGTAGTTTTTGGTGAACCAGTCTCATAAAACAACTCACAAATCATTCCATGTTTTGGGCTTAAAAACATTAGTGGTATTGAAATCAGGATTTTGGTTACAATCTCAAAGTAAGAGTCTCTTTAGACTGTTTTCATCTAAAGGGCAATTATGCTTCTTGTCAGAGATTTTGTTACCGAATACGCGAGTCTAACCTGTCATTTGGTGGATGTAAGTCTGGCTCCTTCTCAGGATCTCCAGGTCCTGGGTCGAAAGGGTGTTCCTTGCCCCTGCTCTCCAAAGCCTTGGCTGCCAGCAGCACCAGTAACCCCCTGCCTGCTCCTCATCCTCCAAAGGACAGGGAGGGACAGCAGGGCTGGCCGAGGAGGAATCGGGGGTGGGCATCAGCTTTAAATCATAATCCTTCCATGGAGTGATAGTAAATGCTAGCGTGAAATCCTGCAACAGTCCGATCCTTTTCACCCTAATTAATAGGGCAATAATTCTTGAGAGAATAGATTTTAGAAGGTGAGCTGCAGAGCCCAGCTTCATCACTCACCCTGCTGGTGCCCAGGGAGCGATCCCAAATCCTCGGTTGGCTTCTGCCTGCTCGTAAATCCTGCGTGCGAGTTGTTTTAAAGTCCCGTCTTGGTGTCAGCTTGCCTCGTAAATCCTAAGTCCAAGTTGTTTCAAAGTCCCGAAATCCTAAGTCCAGGTTGCTCTGAGGTCCCTGTTCGGGCATCAGTTGTCACGTCAAGGTCCGGAGAAATGAGGCATACTCCA
>NW_008616299.1:0-4843 GCF_000691845.1 Merops nubicus
CGAACGCTAAGTAGTTTCTGTAAAAGCAGACTTACATTAACTTACAATTTAATTATACATTTAATTGTATAAAGGGAGAACAATTTTCTGTTATTCAAAATCAATAGCACACTCAGGTCACCTCTTATAAACAAGAAGATTCTTAGATTCAGGATTTATACAAATATATAAAAACATTTTGAAGTAAAAGTATTTTTTTTAATAAATAAATAGATTTTAATGCAAGTATTACGCAGATTGTTAACTGCAATACTATTGTATCAAATACTACACTTGTTTTAAGAGAGTAACTGTAACAGTGCACAGGTGTGATTTTGGTTATTTTTCACGTGAACTGAAAAGCAGAACAACACCCTGCTGAATAGATGCTGTTGCATGTACGAGTATCTGGAACACTAGTCAGTGCTCACTAGTTACACATAGATATGATGCTGTAGTTTACATCTTACTTCCTTCACAAAACTCAGCTGTAAGCACACTGAGGAAAATGAAGCCTTTCATTAACTTTCATCTCCAACACTACAATTAAAAACAGAAAAAAAAAAAAACTCAAGTTGTTGCCACATAACTACAGTGCTGAATACGACTAGCATAAC
Organism: Merops nubicus; assembly: GCF_000691845.1. NCBI lineage: Eukaryota > Metazoa > Chordata > Aves > Coraciiformes > Meropidae > Merops > Merops nubicus. Next base: position 597 of record NW_008616299.1, read on the forward strand.
CTGCAAATTCTTTTGCTCATGGAGAAGCTCTGTAAGCACACCACCATTAATGTATTAATTAAAATACGTAATTAAATAATATTTTTTAAATGAAAATTGAACACTAAGTAGAAAATGTTTTATACTGGTAAAGTAAAAGTACATTCAAATCAAATGTATTAATTGCAAAATAACCTATTTAAATTCAAAAAGAGCCTCTCAATAAATTTAGCATAGCTGCTAAGAATCCCTGCACAAGAAAAAAAAGCACAACAAAGTAAGAATTTAGAATAGTAATTTTTTGAACTATAAATAAAAAGCATTTTCCAGTTAAAGCTGAATATTAAGAACTATGATCACTGTTTCCTTAATAAAAGCTTGAACCTAAAAGACTGCATTTAAGGAGCTTTAATAGTAATTTATAACTAAACAGTCTGAAAAAGAAGTTGAAAATACAGGAGGCCCATTGTTTAAGTGTAGAATACAGTTGCAGAAGAACAAAACAGTATGAAACATACATAGGGATAACACTCCTGTTTCCCAGGGAAACAGACAAGAAGAAAAATCCTAACAACTAATAAAGCTGATTCTATATTTCTACTAAATTCGTATTTAATACTAAATTTACAGAACAATAAAATAAGTAAAACTCTGGGGATAAGGATCAAATAATCATGAGTGAACAATATGCCAAGTAGGACCTTACTAACATGTTCCAGAAAAAGGATTGTCTGTCACAAAAAACACCAGCAGGAGACTACCATATCAAATGTTTTATTTTTTGTTTGCATTTTAGATAAACACTTCATTCATACATCTTGAAAATACGAACCACAATGGTAAACTAGCAATAAGGAAATGAATGTACAGTAAAGGAAATAAGATTGTAACCTTAGACCTTGCTCTAAGCCTCTCCTGCTAAATCACAGATGAGAAAAACAACGTGCTTTGGTCATACTTCCACTGGTACCTTCTACAAAGGCTTTTCTGGCGGTACAAAAACGACTAGTACTAATTTGTAACAGTAATCAGAGATATTCATGAGGTGATGAGCTAGTCATACATAAGGCAGCAGAAACTGGCACCCCAGAAATAACATGAATGTTCTATGATTAGTGTTCTATCATTATACTCTGCTGTAACGTTAATTGCATTTTTGTCAAGAAAGAGTAAAAACAGAATAGACGGATGAGAAAGTATAAGATATTATAAAATCTGGTAAGCAAGTCACCTTTGAAAAATTCATCTGCCAGACCACACATCCTCCCACCTCAACTGTTCCTTTTTTTTTTTTTCCCCTTGGAGCAGCAATAGTTGCAACAGCATTGTTCCATAACTCATGCTCAAAGTAAATTTAAAATAATCATATTTCCATATTCCCAGCCGTCTTCACATTACAGACTGGTGTTTTGCCCTTCTCAATCAACGCCTAAAAACTTATTTATTTGTATTTTAGCAGTGCAAGACTAACAAGCAGGACTGGTCATCAAGCCTGATGTAGAAAAAAAAAGGACAGTGTATTAGAACATTCCACACCACTTCCCTGTATGAGCCATTTTCTATTTTTTTTAAACATCATTTATTTGAGCTTAATAATTCAGATGCTAATGAAAGGTCTGACCACTGCTGAAGTATGTGTAGACTGTATTCATCAGGCATTAAAATAAAAAGTATAACTAAATGAACCAGTTGTGTACGGCACTTTTGATTTTTTTTTAGTTAATACCTACTGCTGTTACATAGTAGAAGTTTACAAGAATATCTACATATCATTTCAAACTCTTCCACATTTATTATAATTTCATGCAATAAAACCAGTTCATATTGCAGCCAGTACTACAAAATAAATATAAGGGACAAACACACACCATGTTCAAAATAGACACTACGGGCTGCACACACATGATGTGGTATTTACCAAGCTCAGACATCATTTGAGACTTAAAATGCTTTTGCATTAAAAATAAATCTGTATGAGATGCTTATGATATTTATTATATAAGCTAAATGACAGTGGGTTACTCATCCCAAGACTCAAAGTTAATTAGATGAGATCAATACTCGAAAGATGTGGTGAATTTCTGATTTGATTTATTAGGACTTTATATATTACACAGTTCAGGCAGATCAAAAAGAAATAGCAGCATCTTTAACTACAATGAAGTTTTGTTGTGTGAAAAACAATCTATTCTAAAAATGAGGCATTGCTCCCCTTCAAAACAGTAAACAAAGACTTAAGCATAATGTAAAAATAAGTAATTTAGAACTTACACTATTAGCATGTCATGTGTAGAATTGCTTTTAACTCATTTTCAGACCTATAGCTCTCCTTTTTAATTTCAGTTTCCTTCCTTTTTTATAAATTATTTTTTTGTGATGTTTATTAATATCTGTTTTGCAAGTTAAGGGCATCTCTAAATTCTGGAGGATTTTGCCACCTCAGAGATACAGCTTATACAAGAAAGAAGACCAAAACAAATATTGAAGAAACTTCTTTCAAAAATGAACCTACCATGAAATAAGCTACCATGCATAATTTTTAAGGGAGGGTCAACAACCACATAGCCTTGACAAGAAATAACATTAAATATCCCTCAAATTTCATCATCCTGATAACTGTTTTATCATTACAAAGCACACGATCACGGTATGAAGATCATCAAAATATTAAATGCAAATTCTACAGCACTCTTGTTTCAACGAAGAGTACCTACCATAAAAAAAACCAAGTTCCTACAGCCCATTGTTTACCTCCATTTCATTTCTTTGCCATCCCTTCCTCCCCTATGACTTCCCTTTTCTTTCTTATGCCTACCTTTTGCTTTTGCTTTTCGTCTTCCCCTCTCTTACTATGCACTTCTGTTTTGTCATCTGCTCTCGTTTGCTACTCTCTTTCAGCTGCCAGCACGTGAACCCCGGGGCAGAGGTCCCATTTAGCCATGTCTGAGAATGTCAAGCAACTGCTGGATATGCGAGCCAGCTACCACCTGGGAGCGGATGGAGGGGGGCTTTTAGCCCAACAGAAAAGCCTGCCCAATAAAAGCCAGCCTCGCAGTCTGTAATTATAACTTCTCATACATATACACTGAAACTATCCAAGCTATCCTTTTTCCCCACCCCTTCCCTCTTGTTCATTCTCTGCACTCTGGCAAACAAGATACTAAAGTGGTAGTCAGTATTTTGGTGTACATCCAGGATCTTCTCTTACATGTTACATAATAATAGATACTTGCAAGTGGCACGTTCTTGGCAACAGACACTCATCAGCTGTGACAGAGTATTCAAAAATGCACAAAACATTATTAATAATCTTTTTCAGGATTTCAAAGTTGTTTTATTCACTGAAGTACAGAAAGTTTGAGCACAATTTTTAAGATACCCTGCTGTTCCAGTGTAGTTCTTAAGGTCAGTTTTCTGCCTTTTTTTGTAACTGCAAATACATTCTTATGCAAGAAGTACTATTACTGGTATACAACACTTAACAAAACAATTAGTTTATCAGCCCTTTTTAATCTACTGAAATTATTTTAGAACAACCATTTTAACTGAATCTTTAAAATTTGTACAGACTACACATTTCTAATGCTATCCTCAACAGAAATTTACTGATATGTTCATCTCACTATAGTATGCACTATTTTATCAATTACACACTTCCTATATGTGTGTAAAACAGAGGTATCTTAACATTATTCAGGATGTAAGCAGTGTCAAAAAGATGTTTGCAGATCAAAGAGATCTTCATTTGAATATCCACAGTATTTCTAATGTGTCAAAATGCACTGTAATTTTTGCTACATTTAAAATTTCACTGGTGTTTTTTAAGAATTTTGAATATTTACCAATGAGCTCTGTTCTCCATTACAAGACTGTACCTTGTGTAAATGCATTACAGTAACAAAGAAGAGTATTGCGACTTTAAGGAGAGGAAAAAAAGGGGGCAAAAAACCAAACCAAAACCACCAAAAAGCCTCAAACCACAAAACATTAAAATTAGTAGCATACTACAGAGGTTTTGAGTTTGAGCCTTGTTGAATAATTTCCTTATATACCCCAAACATAAAATGAACTATTACTATTAATTCTGGACTTGAGTTTTAACAAACACACAAAGCATCACGGTATCCAGTGACACAAATTTATCTTGTTTCATGAAATGAATCATTATTACAGAATGCTTATTGAAGTAAGCACCAAAAGCATCCAACACACTGAGATGTACTTTCAGCATTAACTTAGCAATAGCTGGTACAAGAAATGCTCTAGTT
>NW_008616300.1:0-4138 GCF_000691845.1 Merops nubicus
CCGCCCGGCACCGCCGCGCCCCGGCCCGGCCCGGCCCGCTGAAACAGAAGAGACTCCAGTGAAACACAAGAGCGAGCTGCTTCACTGCAAGGCTGGCCAAGCACCAGTGCAGAGAAGTTGGAGCGTCTCCATCCCTGGAGATACTCAAAATCCAACAGGACACAGCCCTGAGCAAACAGCTCCAGCTGAGCCTACCTGGAGCAGAGGGTTTGACTAGCTGACCTCCAGAATTACCTTCCCACCTCAGGCATCCCATGATTCTGTGACCACACTACCAAGGGGCACCACTTGGTTTTGAGGTTTGGCAGTCAGAGAGAATGCTTTGAAATTCTTGTGTACACTGTTCCTTCTGGAGAGAATGCAAGCAAAACCCTCACATTCCTCCAAATTAAATGCAATCCAGTATGAATACACTTCATAATTATAGCAGAAGCATTTTTTTCCCCTTGAACTGAAAATAGCTTCTTACCTTACAAAGCTCATCATTCTCCTCTTCGACAGTCAAAGAATTAAGATTTGTGTAAGAGTCAGAGTCTGATATCTCCAGTGAGCCATCATCTTTTTCTGATCCATCACACCGATCGGTGGAATCACTATCCTTCTCCCAATCAATGAACTCCAATTCATCTAAAATATAATAATTGTTAAAAGTTTTCCTTAATCACCATATATGTTATTTGTATGCTCAAAGTCAGAGTAATACTACAGTTATCTTGAACTTGGGAAAAAAATGTAACATTATTTTTTACATATGTTCAACAATGTTTAACTATTTTGTAATCCCGTGCCTCATAAAAACCAAGTCCTACTAGAATACAATTTTCTGTGAAGGAAGATATTAAAACCACTATTAAAAAAGATTCCAAAGCACTATCTGCAAAGAGGCAGCGTATCACACTGCTTTGGCAGGTAGTGGTTTTTTTAGTTTAGTTGTTAGTTTTTCTAGGGTTTGGTTTGGGGTTTTTCACACAGTTGTGCTGGATTTTCCACGTGTGCTTGCTCAGGATTAACTGTTCCAAGCAAATACCTCAGGCAGTGACCTGGAACAGCTGAAAATTTGGTGTAAGTTAATATCTACTATTGTGGTAACCCTCACAAAGAAATTTAAAAGCTAGTTGAAGTGGTCACCTCCTAAAACACCATGGCTAAATACTCAGGTCTGCAAATCAAACCTCCAAGCACATCTGACAGAGACGGTTTAGGGTAAATAGAAAAAGGTACAAGAAAAGATGAACTAAAAAAAAACACAAAAATGGGAATAAGGAGATGCAGAACTGTTCTTCCACCATCCTCATGACCAGGTGGTATTTAATGCAGCTCTAGAAGTCCACTCATACCTCCTAGGATCTCCTGAAGGCAGTGGAACCTTAAGCTGCCACAGCAGTCTCATCATCCTTCAGGTCCAAGTGCCACAAAGCACAGAGAAGAATCTCATTGTATTTTGTATAAATGAGCATGTTCAAAGGAGGAGGGATTTCTGAAAGCCTTTTTTGTTTTGCTTTTTTGCTTTTGTAAGTGTAACATTTTAACATCGAGACAGTCATTCAGGGGGGAGGCAGGAGACAAAGAAGACACCTGCAGAACATTCCAGGCATCTGCACAGATGCATGGAACCAAGGCTTCCCTACTCTGAAGTCACTCAGAGAAGGAGACGCTGAGCTCTGGTGCTGCCTGCTTGTTCACAGGCATGAACGCAGTTCTGTTTCTAAACGTGAGAAAGCTTCATCAGAAATTTTGGTCACAGGCATCAGTGACCAGATAGCACAAAGAGGTCACTCTTGAAGCTGTGTGGCAAGCTGCATGCAACTTGTGAGAGCAGTATAAATTCCTTTAATAAAATATTAGACAGTTTTATCCTGTCATGCTTAGGTACTGCCTCTGAAGGTGAACTTCACACACAAGGCCATGTCACTTTTAAAATTCCTTTCTCAGCTATTAGCCCCATACTTACAGCTGTACCTTCAAATGTAATCACAGATAGTTAGGGTATAAGATGGTCACTTGAAAAAGCATGGAAATTACAGTTCTTTTACTCCCTGGTGCTTTCAGTATTTTTCGGGCTTTACAAGAAAAACAGACAGTGATTGGATTTCCTCAGTACATTCAAGCAGATATATAATGAATCAGTTTCTTCATTTAAGAAGAGACCAAATTTTCCTGTCTTAAAAGAGTAAAAGCCTGTGTGTTGTCTCTTAAGAGAATTAAAAACTTAAAACTTGCAGGAGACAAATGCAATAGAAAGACACTGATGGCACTTTAGAAAGATTCCTGGTCAGTATTAGACTGCAGTCTAGAAACCGGACAGTCCTTCCATTTCAAAAAGGAAAGAAAATTAAGAATTTCAAAATATGACCATCAGATATGTCAGTGAAAATGTTAAATCCAAGAAAAAAAATACAGACAAAGTAGGAAGATCTTGAATCTTTGTTTTAAAGTTAAGGAGCCTGTTTAACCAAAGTCTCAGAGTTCTAATGCACATTACGCCTTATTCTAAATAATACTTATTTAATAGAGCATACAAGTCAACATTCTTCTACCTTCAGCTGCACTTTTTAAGCAATTTCTGATGGATCCTCTGGTGCTAACAAACTAGGTGGCCTGTGCTAAATGCTTGCCCTAGTTTTGGAAGGCTCAACTCCCCATTGCTTTCGGAGTAGTTTTCAGCGGCCCATTTCTCCTGCGCAATATGTCCGAAGACCATCAGCTTCTAATTATGTTGCACCTCAGTCAGAAGATTCTCAGGTTTGAGATCCTGGTGTGGGCATCCTTGGCTGTGAACAAGGGCAACTGCTGAAACAACATGTGCAAAGAACACATGAGTCTCCTCTTCCAAAAAGTGATGTTTGGAAACAATGTACTCCAGCAGCTCTCCTCCTCTCAGTGCTCGAAGACAATAAATACGTTGTTGGTTGTTTCTATGACATGATACAACTGGCAAGCAGGAAAAGGGCTTTACCCCCTCCTGCTGTATGTCAAGGGTCTGCCTGGGCAGGACTGGCTTGACTGATGCATCCTCTGGTGCTAACAAACCCTAAGCAACAAACAAGCCCTAAGAACAAAACTCATGGTGGTTTGCACAGTCTAGCTAACAGGGGAGACAAGGAATACCACATCCCAAAACCAGCACCCAGACCACTGAACATGCTGCTCTCTGCAGCTGCAAAGTCTGCCACGGCTACGCAGTAGATGCAGACAGTAACATCACCAGCAGAACAGGGCAGGCAGAGAAAGCTGCTCCCAAGCCCAGCCTCTGTCCCACAGCACAGAGAAGGAGACTGTACCAATGAGCTGGCACTTCACTCTGTATAAGCTCCCCAGACACGCTCCGTTACTGCAAGGCTTAAAATTTTTGTACCTAACTTCTCCTAAGAGCTTATTCCATGGTGAATCCAGATGAAATCAATATAAAAAACACCTCAAAATTTTCGTTACAGCACCTGAAGCTGACAGAAGGCTTCTTGACAAATTTGCTTCCAGCTGAACTTACCTTCACTGCTGCTGTCCTCTACCAATAAATCATGCCTGCTAGGCGACTCCTCTGTTTTGGAAGTGTGATTTTTTTTGCTGTGCAACCTTGGAGTCAATGTTTTATTTCCATCATCTGAAAAATCACTGCCACTAGAGGTCCATATTATGTCCTCAGTTTCCTTAGAGCTTTTGGCAGCAGCAGCTCCTATGAAAAATAATTTTCAAGTGTGAGATTATTACAGAAATGTAATTTTGCTAAATTTAAAATTCTTAAAAATTAAACTATATTATTTTTGAACTGGAAAAAAGGCAGTTCTGTCACCAGGTATTAGAGATTAACACTGGAGCATTAACTCACATATTTCTTAAACATACACAGATTATTTTCATTTTGGTTCTTCACACTGAAGGATAGCCTTTCATTTTTTACAATGAGGCTATCACTCTGTCCTTCAAAGTGAGGACAAGTAATGGCTGGCTGACATGCAGTCCTGTACACACAGTCCTAATGCTCCTGCATGTGCCCTTTTAAAATCCTAAGTGGTTTAAATAAAGACTGCCTGCAGAATTCTGGGTGTGGGATTTCTGACTTTACAGGATGAATAACAAATGAACAGAAGTATTCCATCAGTAGAGACTACGCTCCAGTTTTGTCCAGAGAAAAAAAAAA
>NW_008616301.1:0-251 GCF_000691845.1 Merops nubicus
TCGGTCGCTCCTCCGGTGCCACCGGGGGTTTTGTTTGAAGTTTGTCTCGCTCGTTATTTGTGCTTGGTGGGGTGGGAAGAGGGAGGAGGGAAGAGCATCACCTCGTGGGACTTGTCCTTCAGCGTGCCCTGGAGAGCAGCATCACCCCCTCCTGCCCCGGGCTGGTGCTGGGCACAGGAGCTCCGGTCCCTGCGTGTCCCCAGCTGGAGCAGAGGCCTCGGGGGCTGGGCACAGGAGGCAGTTTGAGAACA
>NW_008616301.1:646-889 GCF_000691845.1 Merops nubicus
CTCTGGACCTCTGAGATGGGGGTTAAGGAAGAAGCTTCGTGGTCCCAGTCCCAGCTGAGCTGCAGTCTGCTCCCTGGCCCAGCAGACACAGATCCAGGGATTTGCTGTAGCACTTCCAGGTTCCACAGGAAAAGCTGAGCAGGATTTGCTGCCCCTGCTCTGGGAGGCTCACGGGGTGGCCCCGGGCGGGGGGGGTGCAGGGGTGGGGTGGTTGGGGTGCCCTTGGAGGCAGCTCAGGGCCCG
>NW_008616302.1:0-200 GCF_000691845.1 Merops nubicus
GACCCGCGGAGGAGGCAGCAGCGTACTGAAGCGGCCCCCCCAGAAAATGAAAAATGGGTAGGAGAAAGCGCAGGAGAAGCACGCCGGCAGCAGAAGCGCTCTCGCGGGGGTTGCGCGGGTGCTGGAGAGGCGGAGAAGCGGGTGCTCGGTGTCTGTCGAGGAGCCGGTGCGTGGGGTCCCCGCCATAACGGGGGGGCGGG
>NW_008616302.1:225-1034 GCF_000691845.1 Merops nubicus
GGGTAGTGCAGGTCGAGGGGTTTTGCTGCTTGCCAGGAGGAAGGAAGATGCCTGTTGTTGTTTTGAGTCGCTCCTGCTTTGCTAACAACCGAGTTATTTCTGCCGTTGGTGACTTCCCTGTCTTAAATTTCAATATAAATACAGTTTATATGAGCCCCTCCTTTAAAAACAAGCAAACACAAACCCCAAAACTTGCTACCAGAAAAGCACAGCTGAACTGTTTTTCAGCCTCCCTTCACCTCACACCGACTATCCTCCATTCAGAACAGATCATGACATTTGTAACACAACATAAGGAATTAAAAAGCGGAAAAACAAAGTGTGCTAACATTAGAAGTATGCATGGCAGCCTTTTTTTTTTTTTCTTTCTTTCTTTTTGTTTTTTTTTCCTTTGGCCAGCCAGACCGGCTGTACAGAAATAACAGCACTTGAAAAGTTCAGTGAAATGCCAGCATTGATTGCTTATGTTCTGACATCACAATAAAAATATGTCTACCTGTTATATGCACAAATTGTGGATGCAGTGAGAGGCAGCATATAGCTATGCATGCTATGCTTTGAAAGTAATTTCTTACAAGCATCCTAGATTGAGTAAAATAGAGTGGTCTTACAGGAGAACTAAATAATATACAGTTACATCAGTGCACTTCACATGTCACTGCTTGAATTTTTTAGGTGAGAGTGAGGTGTCCTGTCATCTTCATAAGTATTACTTTATCTAGCAAAATAAAATGCAAATAGTCATGACTAAAGCTAATATTCAACCAGAAGGCTGCGCGGGGTTACTTGAACCGTAACAGCTAGAAGCG
>NW_008616302.1:1065-21451 GCF_000691845.1 Merops nubicus
CCGCCCCACATCGGAATAGCCACACTAGGGAAACTAATGTATAGAGCAAAATCTCAGTCCCTTCTCTAATTAACGTTTCCATAGAACAAGAGAAGCAGCAGCTTGGGGAAGGCTTGCAGGAGAGTACAAGGGAACTCACATAAGATGTTGCTATTAAAGATTTTTTTGAGCTCTGAGAGCAAATTAGTCTAGAACACATATATCAGTAAAAACCTTTAGAGGCAAGCTTATTCTGTGCCACCTATAACTTAGCACATGAAAAATCTTTTTAAGAAGCTTTGCTCTGGCAAACTTTGTTTAGAAGCAGATACTGGTAGAAGTTACCCACAGGTGTCCGTCCACACACGAATGCTACAGTGCAAGATGTAGAACTTTCAGGAACAGGGTAGGAAGACCATGTACAGAAAGTCTGACATCTGTTTCTTTGGTTTTTTGGCTTTGTACAAATGAGTGCTGCATAACAGAAGAAAAGCCAAGAAAATCTGAAAAGGAGCTGCACAAGAAATGTAGCCATTTATTTTTCTTGTTTCATTGCCGTCCTCTGTTTCTAATTATAAGCCAGCTGCTGAAGTGACTTCATTCAGTAACTATTTTGATTTGATCCTGTCTACCACTCTAGTCTCAGACTCTCAGTTCCCAAACTCCAATCATCTAAGTTATTCAAAAGCAATATGGTTGTAAAATACTAAATATGCCAGTATTTTTTCATTCCAGAAAAAGAACTCCTACAGAAAAAGAAGCTTAAAAATACAATTTCATTTTTTCCAAGTAAAACTTGGCTTTCAAGAGAAAGAACAAAAAGGGGGTTTATGTGTCATAACCTTCCTTAAGAAACATGTTTGTATAATTCTGTCTTTTACAAGCATAAAAGTACAGCAAAAATTAAAAACACTTTGTGTTTCAGGTATACAAGAAATCTTGTGGACAGTGGAAACGGAAAGTTCAACTTGATGATCTTGTGTTGGGGTGAAGGACATGGCAGGTTTGTATCCAAAGTCTATGGTTTTAGCAAATAGATACAAAGACACTGTATTTTAACTGTCATACAAGAAGATAAAAATAATTAGCCCCATATGTGCTGTCACAAAGTGTGTGCAAACTAAGGAATGCAGAGCTCCTATTGGTATAGCAGTCCTGAATAGCTGCTGTATCTTTTACACCTCATGCAGTTTGTACCTCATGGACATTTTTAAGCACTCTTTTAAAAATGCCCTGGTTTTCTTTCAAATCTAACCTTCCCTTCTGTCAGAGGAAGTTTTGAACCTGACACTGTTCAGCCTGTGCAACAGACCTGTGTGACACTGGCTTGCAGAAGCAGGTCTGGGTGCAGTTTAAATAGTTGTTTTTTTTTTCTTTCATGGTGTTTAAATCCCACCTCTGTGACAAGATAAGATAAGAAGAGTAGGTCTGGGTTAGGGCTGCAGGCTGTGAGGAGGGAGCCCCTTTTCAGGAGTGCTGGGCTTTCTTCAGGTTCATGCATCCCATCTGCTCCCTCAAAACAGACCACACTGCTGATGTGGCCTCCTGAGTTGTGTACACAGACTGTACACTAGGCTGTTTAGTCCTACATACGTAAGGGAAGGATCCATCCTTTGGAAGGTCTTTCACAAAATGTTGGCTAAAACAAATAAGGAATGCAAAACTTGCAGGTTTTGGCTGAATATTCTTGCATATAAAAAGAAATCCTAAGGAGATGTCAGAGTAGTTTTTATTTTGTTTTAACAGTTGAACTTTAACAGTGTTCTCTATGGGATGCCATGATATTACACTCAGAGGGATATAGGAACCAAGCCCACCACCTCTACTTCTTCTGGGCTATACCCACAAAGCCTGTAATTTATGTAAAATTGTGTTTGAGCTGGATGAGCGTTTGCTAGAACTAGACTATGACCACAAATTGGTTTTGCTTCCTGCATGAGGAAGACCAGATTAACCTCATGGCTGGTGGAAGGAGGGTGACAACGTGGCACTTGTGAACTGTTCTCTGCCTGAAGCAAGCTCTGCTCTCTTGGCATCTCAGTTTGTAGAAAACCCAGACATTTGTTTACTGAACACAGTGATGTACAAATATAAAATTTTTGAATGAAAGGCAATAGCACTGTACTTTGGGAGGGTCAAATTCCACCTTTTCTCTTGCCTCTGATGAGTGGATGGCTCTCCCTTTGTCCTAACCCTATTGACTTCTGTAACAGTCCTCTATTAAAAAGAAATAAAACAAACAACCAAAACCAAACAAAACCAAACCATGACCCAAACTACATATCTAACCCATTTGTCTCCAACTATAGCAATTAAAACATACTTTGGAGTAAAGAGACAGATCAAGCAAGCAGAGAAATCATACCAGATCCTACAATTTTGTTCATTTTGCCAACCGAGTGAAATTAATGGCTTACTGTAGTTGATTGTACTTTGTACTATCAGAGTACTACGAGGTACACCATTTTTTTCTGCAACAAATGCCTGTGCACCCCAACAGTAAAGAGATCGTAGAAATTATGCAGAAGTAGCTCATTTTGCCCGTGTTTTGGGACTGAGCACAGTGTGTCTGTAAATATCAGGTATAGTTGCAAGTTTATACCAGCTTCTGCCTGGGGTCACTGGAGAAAGCAAAATTTTGTTTCTTGGACCACAAAAGTTTTTGTATTTTGAGGATTTTTTTCTGTCCTTCTTCCTCCAGACCACCTTTGTATTCCTCTGTGACAAAATCATAATTTGATCAATATCTGACTCTTCAAGTACTGCTGTTTGTGAGCTTATCAACACATTTCTAAAGCAGCATTTTTAAGTAGGCATGCCTTAGGCACTTTGAGTGTGTTTTTTTCCTAACACTTTTGTGCATGACCCATGTGCAATGGCATCTCATTCTTGGGCTATGTCCACATAAATTATGCTGTGCTATCTGTCCTGTTTGCTGTACTGTAAATATGTTTATCACACTGAGTTTGATTATTCTTTTTACATATATAGCAGCATCCATGATCACGCTGACTCACACTGCTTTATGAAGATCCTCCAGGGAAATCTAAAGGAAACTCTGTTTGAATGGCCTGAGAAAAAAGGGAATGGTGAAATGATTAGGAAATCGGAACGTGTTTTGAGGGAAAATCAATGTGCCTACATTAATGGTAAGCTATTAAGCTTGTTTTGACAACTACCCATCCATGAGTCTTTTTCCTAACAGAAGAGTTCATCTGCTCTCTATTCCCCTACCTTTAACAGTATAATACCAATGCCTTTATGCACAGTTTAAGAAAATGGCTCTTTAGATTCCACACAAATGTGTATTTCGATTTGGTAAAACAAAAACAAAAAAAATGTCCTTTTAACTTACTCTTAAGACATTGCAGCAATTACTTGCTACTTGTATATAACTGTATCTCCTCTAGACCAAGCCTTCTGTATTCCTAATGACTGTCTGAGGTGTCTTGTAAACACAGACCCTGAACAGTATTTTGTGAGAATTAAGGGAACCAAAGTTTAAATAGCTTAATCATCTTAATTTTTTCCAAAGAAACAATCCTTTTGTCCAGTCATGGAAATCCAAGATAAAAAAAATGCACAGTAAAAGCTGTCTGTGGAACAAACTGACCAGCCAGGAGCAGAGGCCCCAGTCCTCAGTGCTACTTCTTGTCCAAATCAACAAAAGGCTCTAGTGCTGAAGAGCAGCATCAGCAGAATTAAAATGCTTAAGTCTACCCCATCTACCAAAAAATTGCCTGACTCTACAGATGCTGAGAGACTACTAAGTCTCCACCTATAAGGCTCGCTAGGTACCTAAATACATGCCATTATACATACCTGTAACTGTCACCACCTTGTCCTACACTGAAGGCCATCCAGGAGTGGCCAGCTGCGTGTGATATATTTCAATACTGTGAAAGACATTGCACATCATGCTGAACAGCAATGAGTTCAGCAGAACAAAAGCTAAGTGTCAGAGAAGGGAGCCATCTGCCTTTATGTGGTGAGTTAGAAGCTGGACCACACAACTGGTTGGGTTGAGCCTGGGAACTCTCCAACTGGAAGGAGCCTCATGTTGGGTTATGGACTAAGCCAGGGTGAGGGCATTGAGGAAGAAAGACTAGTGCTCTGCACTCCTCTGTTGAAGGTATGCCACACTAAGTGTAAACACAAAATCCATAGGACGGGTAATGCAAAAATGAGCCTGGCGTGTTTGCTGATGCTCCCATGGCAGGGACATGGAATCTCAGACTCAGTCACATTTTCCTACCTATGTTGTTCTTTCTACACCCCGTGTGCACCCAGTCCAAAGCTTCCTTCCTTGTTTTAAACTAATTTGGCATCCAGTTCTCTGAGGCAGTTTGGATCTCTGCCATGTTTCATAACGGGTGGTTTGGTTTAAAAGCAACAGGTAAAACAAGTAGAAGGAAAACACTGGGTGGTGTGGCAATTGCCCTAACTACTTCAGCAGTGAGTGACCTTCATGTTTTTATTGCATTCTTCTTTGTTGCTCTTGAATTTTGTTTTTAAAGTTATGACCCACTGAACACTGTTTGAGTCTCCCATTAGAAGAACCCACGTTATGATGTTTTTCCCCTACGTCCTCTAGATCAACTATGTTAATGATGCTTAGGGCTTACACTTCAAATGTATCAGAGTTAAGAGTGTACTCATGATTCTCAGGGTATCATGCCTACATTGCACAACACAGGTCTAGGTATTATATAACATATCAATCCAAGTACAAAGGCCTGAGTTGTTTTTACAGCAGGGTCATAAATTTAAAATTCAAAGTCTCTTTTAAGCAACTCAAAAACTCCAGTTTAGTGTAGAGTGCAAATGTGTTTTTTTTTTTTTTTGTGGATGTGATTCTTCATACCTTACATTTTCACGTAAGAGCCTGACTTCTATTCCACCGTCGCAGAAAGTACCGTTACTTCATTAGCAACCACACAACAGACAAGGCCTTGTTTGATTACGTGTTCTGTTATGCTCACTATTCAGTTAAGACTGGAAGCCTGCCAGCCACTACTAATTTGTTACCTTAGTCAAAAGAGCAGACGAATGAAAAGCCTGTTCTCCAAACTAAAAAACTGGAAGGATTAATTAGGAAACAGATGCTTGCAGTAGAAGACAACTCTATATCTGTCCGTAAGTCCATGCCCCAAATACACATATCTGACTTCTAATGTGACTAATATCCTTGTTACCAGGCTAAGAATTAACAGTACAAAAACTCTTTCCATGTAAAATATCTTGCTGATTTTTAGAAACAAAAGCCTTCGTGCTTCTGGAGCATCTATAACAACAACATCTCCAAAGAAAATAAATAACCCTGAAGTCCTTTGGGAATAATAGCTAGAAAATTACTGACAGCATACTCTTCCTTAAGTTTCTCTGGATTTCTGTTGGCCTTTATCCTGTACCAGATAATCCAGAAGTTCCATGAAGGGTGGAACACAATAGCATATTTTGAATTACCAGTGTATTTAGGAATCTGTGCTAGAGAACAGCAATCAAAATCCCTGTACTGTGTTACGCACTGCCCACAAAAGTATGGGTATGTCCAACTGGCTTGCTGATTAGTTTCAGTTTAGAAAACATTTTTCCAGGATTCTGAGTTCTCATTAAATCATCCCACTAACACAGCCTCTCATTTCATGCCCTTTCTCATGTAGACTCCATTGGCCTGCACCGTGTAGAGAACATAAGCCACACAGAGACTGCTGTTAGCCTGCATTTGTACAGCCCACCCTTTGACAGCTGTAACACCTTTGATCAGAGGACTGGACACAAGCACAAAGTCACGATGACCTTCTACAGCCAGTACGGAGAAAGGACTCCCTGCGTGAGTACCAGATAACGTGCTCCCCACGTGGCTCTGGGCTCTGAGCCCCTGTGAGGATTGGCACATGGGGCTGCCCTCTTGCCTGTGCAGGTCCAGCAGCCCCGGCTTTCCCAGCACATCCCCATGTAGAATAGCATAAAACCTGTTTCCGGATACTACTTGATTTGCTCTTCCCTTGTGTGGTGCTCCCTGCTTTGTAGCTTGTCATCCTTTCAGCAGCAGATCAGCTCAGACCAGGAAGGAGGATTAATGAGAATTTTGCTACTAGTTAAGCGTCTGCAGGCAGCAAAGGATGGCAAATTCGACCCAATCAATGGAAAAATGTGAAGCAGCTACATTGTTTTGGCCAACTTAAGTCACGTGTAACAATTCCTGTCTGAACTGTTCTGACAAAAAGCATCGCATTTCAAGTTGGCCGTTTTAAAACTTGTAACTTACTGTAAAGAATTCTTTAATAAATTTAATTAAATTCTTTAAGATCAAAACTTCTACACAGAAAGACTTGCTCTGAGAGTGTGAGAGAGCTGGTTGGCTGTTGTCTGCATTCCTGAGCAATGGCATGAGATTTCATTTGGACAGAAAATAAATCTTAAGATCAGCCTTGGGGTACCAAGCTAAGACATCTGGGAGAGTTTAAGAGGGTTCCTTTTAGCACTCTTCCATGCATTGAGAAATGTAACTACTTACACAGAGAGAGAAGACAGATTCTTGATGTTCAGCCACAAAGTTTCAAGGACTGTTTGGTTTTTGTTAGATACAACCCACTTCCACATTTCACTGAAGCAAGAAATTCAGTGCTTAAGAGTTTCCCAGGGTGAGCCCTTAGTAAGATTCAGTTAAAGTTATATAATCAACAAGAACTGTGTAAATTATTTCTTTGCAGCTTGTCACATTACATGATTAAAATTGTACCAAACAGCTGAAACACAAACTTTGACCTTCCTGAGTTTGAAAGATCCTTGAGAAATTAAACTCAATTTTAAAGGGGAATTAACATGGAAAAATGTTGAACAAAATTTATGCAACAATTCAGTGTTTAACTGCTTTCTTTTCCTTTAAGCGTTTGTTGAATATGAACTGTGTAAGTTAACAAGTGAGACTAGATGCTTTGGCTTGGACTATTTTCCTGTGCTTGATCTGTAACTGTCTGGCAGTGTTTGTACCTTTTGTGGGAAACTGGGTTTGGCTTACAGGAGAGAGGTAAATCTTAACCATCGGGTCTCTTTCACAAATTCCTGTAAATGGAATTCCAGTAAGGGGGAAGGTGGTAGCAAGTCTGGCCCATCCAGCTGCCTGGAATGACTTCACGCTACAAAAACCTCCTGGTCTCAGTCAGGGTTTCTGGAAAGCTGACTGGAAAATAAAACTTCGTTCTGGTTATGAGATCTCAAAAGGACGCAGAAAGAGAAAGGTATAAGTTAAAAACACCAAGAGAGTAATGTATACTTGTGTATCTTTTATGAGTGAGAGGATCTGCCTAGCTAAAGCACAGTTAGTGCTTCCTCTTTGTCTTAACTTTTTCTGCAGGTAAAACATGTATTGTTGTATACTAGGGTAGACCCCTAGTGGCTTCTGGCCATGGTGAAGCATGAACTAGCTCTTCAGTGAATAAGTTATGTAGGCCTTGTAATTAAAACAGTATACAGTATGTCCAAGCACTCGCCTGTGGAAGTAACTGTTTACATCGCCAAGGTACAAATTACGAGAAAAACAATGTGAAAAATCGCTTGGGTGTCACATGGGTTCCTGATGCCAGGAATTTTGCTGGGAGAGGGGCTTTCTTTTTGCAGCCACTTTTCCAAGACAGACTTCTAAGTGGTTTCTGTCAAAATTAAATAGAGCACAGTATCACGGAGAGAAGATAGCCTGAAGGAGGAAGCTCTCCTCAGCTATATCTTCTCCCAAGCGCTTGCACATGCTTGTGGTCACACAGAGCAAATGGACAGTGATTTTTCAGGTACACAGTACCCTCTATAAAACGCTGGAAAGCAGTACTGAACAGAAATACTCTAAGTATTTTAAGGTGCTCAGCTACTCTGGGAGTAAAAGCCCATGCTGAGAACATGAAGTAGGCGGTGTCTGTCTCCTGCCTTATAACAGCAGCCTCTTCTCTTTTGTTTTAGGCAACAGCAGTGCCACAGGAGAATAACTGAGAAGCACCAGCACGCGTTTGCAGAAGACCTGCTGAATGTTTAACCTGGGACAGAAGACTTGCATGGCTAAGGCCAACAACCAGCTCTATTTCTATACCTTGTACATAGGAGTACACTAGGGCAGCTTCCAGGCCACCTGCTGTTCCCCTGAGTGAAATGGTGATTATTGGACACTAAGCTAACTAGTGCCATAAACTACTTCAGAGGTTAGATGACTTTTCTTAGGCTCCTGCCAGAATTAAGTAGTTTGTTTTCTGATTCTAGCCTCCTTTTAATTCCACTTCTGATACCACACTGAGAAGATCAGAAAAATAGGGTTTTTAAACATCATCTGATACTTTTTAATAGCCCTACATATATGTATACTCTCATTTAATTACTAACTATATAAACTTCTAAGCTTCCAGTCACTTGTACCTATGGGTAGTACACTAGATACAACTAACAACAGCTTCTTTTCTTTTTTTTTTTTTTTTTTAAATAAGTCCTTTAGGGTTTAATGCTCTAGGCCATTTTGATAGTTCTGTGCATTTTTTAATTTTTGTTTTTTACAATTTCATTTGTCAGATCGTGTTTTAAATAGAACAGTGAAATGCCTCTTGCACAATGATTTTCAAAACTGATTAGACGGAGATTTGGGTTTTTAGTAAGACTAATCATACTTAAATCATCTAATGTCCAGTTTCCAAAGTATTCTCTATAGCTGCTGAAAAAAGTAACTGAAATAAAACTGGATTTGTGCACAGATTTCAAAGTTTTCAGCCTTTTTCTCCTGGTAACTAAAGTATTCATCACACTTTACCAAAATCTGCATTCTTTATGAACATCTGAGTCTTTTCCAAGCAATACACTATCAGAAAAGGCTTTACAAAGTTGAAAGTATTTCAAACATGCAAAGAATCCTGATCCAAATTAAGTTGGTGGGAGTTTTTCTATTAAGTTCACTGATGATAAGTTATATCCTCTGGATCTAGTTCCAGGGAAAGAAGCATCCTGAAGAAAAGTTAACTCTAATTAAACTCATAAAAATCAGGAAAGTTGCCTGCAATGAGACAATTTTAATCATGTAGTGCAGCGTTCAACATAAGACGCATAGAGAACATATGGCAAGTCTCCTAGTCTTATAGGGAACTGCTGGTTATTCAGGCAACAGTTTAACAATATCCTTTTTAGATGAGTCACACATTTCTCTCTTTTTTGACAAGCCCAGAAAATATTTACTTTACAAGACTCTGTTTCCAAGAAGACTCTGTCAAATTTAAAAAAAGAAAAACCAAATGTTTGAGCAGTTTTTACTGATGCCCTTGGGCTACAATTACTCCTTCAAGGCCAGTGAAAAAGCAGTAGGTGCTTTGCAATGTTTTTTTTTCGTTGTTTGTTTGGTTCGGTTTTGGGGGAAGGAAGAAAGGGGGCATGGAAGGAGAAGAATAAAAATGAGAAAATAAAGCAAGCATAAAGGCAAAAGAACAGATGTAAGCATCAGCAGTAAGTGGGCACTGTCTGCATGTGGTGCACCTGGAGGCTGTGTCAAAGAGGGGTCAAGGGAACGTGCAGCCAAAGGCTGGAGGAAGCATTAGGAGCAATGACACCACAGGCGTAAAAAAGGGCTCCAGCACGCCCCAGTATTTCTCATTCACTATGGACCAATTTCTGAAAAATCTGGTCAAGCCAGATGTTGGGCTTGAGCATCTTAATTTGGCATGGCTCAAGTTGTTCTGAGAATGTCACAGCACCAGATATGAGCTGAAACTGGCAGTCCAGCTGCCCTGCTTATCATGGTCACCTACAGCAGGTAGCTCAGAACCATGTCCAGTTGGGTTTTGAGTGTTTCTGAGAATGGATGCACCACAGGCTCTCTGGTCAAGCTCTTCCAGTGTTTCACCACCCTCACAGTGAGAAAGCCTCATGTTTAAACAAAATGTCTTCTATGCTAGTCTGCACCCATTGCCTCTTGTCCTTCTCCCCCTTCTCACAGGAAATTAGCAGGTTTACTTACCTTCAAATATAGAATATTCATCATGCTTTTGGTTACTAGGTAAAATTAGAGGACAAACCCAATAGCTTGTAGATCACAGGTTTAGTTAGGTCAGGGAAGCTGGAAAGATTAGAGAGATGGCCAGGATGCACAGCAGCGATGACAGCAGCCAGCTGTACCAAGATCTATTTATACAAAAGTTCTCGCAGTATTCTAGCCAGCTACACTGGATTCCTTGCCTAGCCGAGAGAAGAAGAAGAAATACAAGTAGAAAAGATAACAACTATCTTCCCAAGTTGTTCCAAATGCTGTTTGGCCATGATAAATATAGTATCAAATGTTGCACAGAATAATAAAGGAATATCAGTGTTTCAGAACAAGGTGCTTACACCAGCCACACCAGAAACACAAGGGGATAGCCTATCGAAAATAAAGGACAAAAATGCAAGAAACCTCAAGAGAAATCTTTAATTGGGTCCAGATTCCTTGGAACACATACCACAGCCACCACCTTTGCTACTTCCAAAGCAATAGCTATTCATCTTGTGCTGTGTGGTACAAGCATAAAATTAATATCTACCAAAAGCAATTTTTAATCAATAAATATCAAGCAATATCATGAGAAATAGAATCACTTTTCCACTTACACAAATACGTTCGCATAACCTGTGCTGGTTTGAAGCACAGAAACCAGTAACAACAATATAGTATTTGCACATTATTATGGCTGAACAGGCAAGATATTAAACCTTCCAGAATATGAAAGTACTTGAGCTTTGTAGCAGTGCTAGAAGGCTGGCTGATGAGGTAACCATATGCTGTAGGCTGACAATTAGCTTTCACTGGGCAATGAACAGATGTATAGAATTTCATATGCTTCCATCTGGGAAGATGCTATTGAGCAGTGTCACTGTAAATTGAAGAGAGTTTAGCATTTACCCAGGTTACAGCTAAGATCCTTAAGTAGTAAGAGATACTGCTTTAAACCATTAATACTACTAACTCTTCCAGGCTGGAAACAGCAGGCTAGGAACTCAGTCTAACTATTATTTGGTGTATCAACAAAGATTGAGGCAAGGAGTTTCAACAAAAAGACTGGGGGATGCAAAGTAATGCCAGGAGTGGACTGAAATGCAATATTTATGTGAATTCAGCAACTTGCAAGAGTTTGGTGGTTTTGATTTTGTTTTGGAGAATAATTTTTAGAAATTTTGCAAGAAGAGAAGCTCAAGGATGTGAAGCTCAGTGCTTTTCAATCATACTATATATTCTGCCTTTACCAGTTTAGCCCATGAAAGACTTTGCTGTCCTTAAATGTCAGGTTCTTATGTTCATAGAATCATAGAATCATAGGGGTTGGAAGGGACCTCGAAAGATCATCCAGTCCAACCCCCCTGCCAGAGCAGGGTCACCTAGAGTACATCACACAGGAAGGCGTCCAGGCGGGTTTTGAATGACTCCAGTGCAGGAGACTCCACAACCTCTCTGGGCAGCCTGTTCCAGTGCTCCGGCACCCTCACAGTAAAAAAATTTTTCCTGATATTCACCTTAAACCTCCTATGCTCCAATTTGCACCCATTACCCCTTGTCCTATCATAGGTCATCACTGAATGTTCTGGGAATGGAGAGTAGATCCAGTCTCTCTAGCTGGTAGAGGAAACAAAATCACAATGGACTAATTGTGCAGGCCTTCAAGAGTAGTTCTGACCCTTCTTGCTCATACGAAGCTTTATTCAACAATTAGATCTTAAATCTTTGAATCCTCTGGGTACTTTACACTACACTGTATTTTTTTCAGGGGTGAATGACCCCCAGAATAGGGATAGATGAACTCTTCTAACCTAACTGATCATTCCTACATGCTACACAAGAAAAGTTTTCTTTTAGCAGATAATGAAACATGTCTTTTCTAGACCTGTTTCCTATTTGCTTTCACTTTCCATTGTCTAAAAACCTTTGGTACAGACAGATGAGTACATTATTTTCTCTTAAGGCCTAAATCCTTGACATCTGATGCGTGACTCCTTCCTGTCCCCTGGTAGGTTCAGAGAAACACAAGTCAAAATCATCTCTATTTGCGCTTCCCAGTAGGAAAAAAAATCCTTTTCTGAACCACAAAGATAAAGTATGTATGCTTTTCACTGGCTCATGCTTTGGTTTATTTTTCATGCCCATCCTTGCTTTTAGATTTATATTCTTTCAGGGCCTTGTGCTCTCACAGGTTCAGTTTAGCTAACTGTCTGACCTGTGGCCAACAGTGCCAAAGAATATTTTAAAAAATTATACTTAAATGTGAATAAACATATTTCTTAGGGGATGAAACTTCATTAGCCTGCTTCCTTAATTTATAATAATTAGAGAAAGGACATAAGAGGATTGTGTGGCACATGCTATTCTGATCTGGCCAGTTTCCCTGATATCCACACGTCACAAAGCTACCAGGAACAAAACGTCTTCTCTGACCAGAAAGCAAAACTTCTGCTCCAAAAGACAGCTACACCCTGTTCTCTACTCCTGTTCAGTATTCAGATCCAGACCCTCAGTATCTCTGGTTTTTAATTTTTGTTTGTTTTATAAATCATATTGTGAATGCAGTGTTTGATTTTCTTTTTAAGTCACTGTCTCAGGAAGCTCTGAGAGCAGCAGCCAGAAAAACAAGCCTCCTCCTCTCTTTATAGCTGAAAAAGATGCCCCTGCAACACATCACCTGTTTGGAATGAGCACTCTGATCAAATAAGCATGCTTAAAAGTGTTTCTTGCCTTATTTCTATCTGCAGACAGCTACAAAGCTTTGCCCTTAAGAGAAGTGCAAAAGAGCTGTGTGAGTACTTGGCACGAGCTGCAGAGGCTTCTTGTCAACCACTCTCTTAGAGGATGGCCCTGAAAGTGAAAGACCTAAGTATAGGGACCAGCAATCCTGGGAAAAACAAATAGCCCTGGAGGTTAGAGAACTACTTTGTAGATTCTGAGAGTTGGTTGCTACTGCAAAGACCAAGTTCATTTGAGGTCAGGTTGCATACAGTCATAGATGCCATAGTTTGAAACCTTCACTGAAATATTGAAAAACCTGCTGGGAAGCACTCAAGAGCTGTGGCATATGACCATAGAAGGGCAATGAAGCTGGTGAAGGGTCTAGAGAACACTTCTTATGAGGAGCAGCTGAGGGAACTGGGGTTGTTTAGCTTAGAAAAAAAAAAGGAGGCTCAAGGGAGACCTTATCACCACCTACAACTACCTGAAAGGAGACTGTAGCAAGGTGGGGGTCAATCTGCTCTTCCATGTAACAAGCAACAGGACAAGAGGAAATGGCCTCAAGTTGTGCCAGGGGAGGTTTAGATTGGATATTTGGAAAAATTTTTTCCCTGAAAGGGTTGTAAAGCATTGGAACAGGCTGCCCGAGGAAGTGGTGGAGTCACTATCCCTGGAGGTGTTTAAAAGACATGTAGATCTGGTGGTGAGACACATGGTTTAGTGTTTACTTGGCAGCGCTGGGTTAATGGTTGGACTTGATCTTAAAAGTCTCTTCCAACCAAAATGATTCCGTGATTCTATGATACATAGCTAGAGACATATAGTACATAGCTACTCCTCTGTCATAACTAGGGCTCTGAATTGGCCTGGAATTTCTGGTATGAGAATGTTTACCAAGCGTATTCATAGGCAAGAAAACAGCATTTGTAAAAGCTTGCTTCAAAGAAACATGCAAAATATCCCTGTTTTTTTTAAACTCAGAAGCTGGAGGAAGCCTTATCATCTTTTTGGGCTAGATCTTTATTCAATTTAGGTTGGAGTAGCAATGGTCTCGACAACCAATTTACAATATTTTACATTGGTTGAAACAACAGTTCTTCTTTTAAGTCTTTACTGGGACTGAGTGCTTAATACACTTGCATTTATAACCTTGAGACTTCAAACTGTGGACCTCCCTGCACATGGATATTTATAAGTGAAAAGCACTAACTGAGAAAAACTTTTAATATCCAGCATTTCATGTTGACCAGGAGTATTCAGAATTAGAGACTCTGGACAAAAGGCAAGTGTGAGAGGAAATGCCTCTTGCTACGTCATCATCTCGGTTAAACAGCATACCTTCCTCCTTT
This sequence comes from Merops nubicus, assembly GCF_000691845.1. NCBI lineage: Eukaryota > Metazoa > Chordata > Aves > Coraciiformes > Meropidae > Merops > Merops nubicus. Next base: position 15,106 of record NW_008616302.1, read on the forward strand.
TGCACTTTGTGGCTTCATTGCAATGTACACTCAGACTAAGGAGTTCCTTCCATTTTCTGTACCTACTTTGGGGTTCTGATATCTTGGAAAAATAAAACTGTTGGGTTAAGGTTCATGGTCTGAGTTCTGGCCCCTGCTCTGTTGGCACAAAGCACTTCTAAAAACAGCTTGAGTCATCGGCAGACTCCCCAGACTTAGAATTTTTAACACGGTGTTTAGGGTGTTTTGCAGAGCAGTGCAATATTCCAGCTGTAAACCTTCTTAAACAAGGTAGGAAAAATACCCAAGGTTCTCAATGAAAATTAAATCCATAAGCATGAGAATGTAAATTGTTGTTACCTTATTACATGCAGTGTAGTATCACTAGTACCATTCCTCTGTGGACTGTGGAAATATTAGAGAATTAGACTCTGATACACCAAATGAGCTAAATTATACCTAAGTAACTTGTATAACCTCAACTGATGTGGCATCTGAGTTCCTAAAAATATTTATTCCTACTGTATCAAACCTGTGGCAGTGGGGTAATACTAATATTAGTAATACTAATACTAATACTTTAATAATGACACTGAAGCACAGTGAAACTGGCGATCTCCTATCAGATAGGGCAGACAGCTCTGCAGAAGTATTTCAAACCCCATATTAGTTTCCAATTCTTTTAGCTGGTCTGTATTTCTGTGGCTACCGATAAAAATATCATTCTCCATGGAGAGTTAAAATGTAAGGAGACTAAATGTTCTCACAGAGCATCCACAATTTGATTACCTTGCATTTACACTGTAAGATTAAAAAGTTGAACTAAGACTTATAAATATAAAATGCTCCCTTACATGGGAACACCCACCCTCAAAGGAAATAACACTAGATATTTTGTAGTAGTCTCTGACACTGAAATGACAATCATAACATTCAGTAAAAGCATCTTTCATAATCAAAAAGACCCAAACACTTGCACAGGTCTTTTCCACAGAGCTGAAAGTGATTCAAAACAAATGGAAAATTGTTTCCATAGACTCACACTGAAATAAAGGTGGGGCTTTGGAAACGAGTTAGTTGTAAACAAAACAAGACCCAAATATTGACTTGCCTTTGGAATTCCCTTATTTGCACTTGTGGAGCAGCTAGTGAAAGGATCCCAAATCGCAGGGTCACTGCAACATTAAATGCTTACCCTAATTACAAGTAATTTCTTTGGAATAGTTGCTTCTCTCTATTATTGAAACAGCCATAAGGGATATCTCACTGTCACTTGAAAATAACAAAGTGATTGCAAATGACTGCATATTCACAGCACCACTAGCCTGGGCTTCTCTGTTGAGAGCCAGCCATACCATTTGACAGAGAGATTCCAAAGCCTGAGCTTTGCCATGGGCTGCAGGCTCCCTTTTGTGAAGACACTTGTACAGTTCAGTGAGGAACAAACAGGACTGAGACTCACCAGTGATTTAAAATGGATGAGCCAAGCAGTTGCTATCTCCAGCTTTCTATCTGCCCATCCATTTTCCAAAGGCTGGAGCCTCATAGCAGGCTGAGGCTACTTCTTAGCCACCACAGTCTGCAGCTTTGCATATGAAGACACACTGAAAGTGGTGCCAGGTCTGTTACATGCGGAGCAGTAAATCAGCAGAACTCATGTGGAGCTACACATACTTTTGGCTGTCCTTTGTGCAAGGTGGAAAGGAAAGTGTGGCGGTCAGGTCACATCCAATAACAAGTGAAGGCCCAGTCACTTCAGCTGTGAGCTACCTCCTTAAATCCAGGGTGGAAATAAAGAAAACATTTTGGTTTTGTACCAGATCTACTCACTGGTGTGACAACTTGGTCCTACTAGCAGGCGCTTTAGCCCTCCACACAGATGCTCTAACCATGTTGTTAAAGAAACAGTGGCCCAAAGCAGCTTCAGCTTGCTCTTTCTCATGGCACTAATGAAAAGCAGCAGCACATTAAGTGAGCACACAGATATACCCACATACTACTCCCCACTCTGGATTCATGGAAGAGATCCCATGTTCAAATAAACAGAATTTAAATAGCCATGCATGAAGAGCCATGCAACAAAAAGCGAAAGATTATAACCCTGAACCAAACAGTCGTACTGGCAGTGATCATGAGGTTCTAAGACCAGACGTGCCTACACAAACCAAATTTCAAATTATTCTTTTAATAGAAGTCTTCAATCAACTCACAGTCTTTGCTTGCTAAGACCATATAGGGTCTCCCCATCTAAGATCCCCTTGAGGACTCCAGGGAAAATGTTTCCTTAGGAAAGATCAGAAATTATTGATTTATGAAAGGGCAATGAGTTAACAGTTAAAAGCCATGCATATTTCTCAATGTTATTACTACCCCTGTTATTGTGATGCAAATTGCTTATTCCAAACATTAATAGTGCTGAGAAGAGATTTATTTTTGTTTAGTAAGTACATGAAGTTCCTATTAGGGGCCAAAGTACATGGCCTTGTCTACAAGGGTGGGGACATCATGGGTTATAGGAGTTAGTATCACCATCTCATTTGAATAAATCATGGGTATATCTCTACTTGTTGTTTTTGCTGATTGATAGAGATCTGCTGCAGCACGTTCACTGGACCACTGTTCTGTGGTACATACTGGGCTCTCCAATGTTTTTTGGGATGCCGCATTTCTGCTGGCATTTCTGCTAAGCACAGATCCTTCACTAGCTACCTGTGTGTTGACACAGGACCTGATGCCTACCTTCTCAGGTACCTTCTCAGGTTCCTTCTCAGGTTACCACTGGCTCTTCCAGATTTATCAGTAGTTTCCATGCACTAATCCTTTGGCATCGCATTTCCAAAAGAGGCACAAGGGTGGTAGCCAACGTACAGATGATCCTGATGGAGGGGATTTTTCTGCAACACATTTGGCCTTGTAACTCATTTTTATAGTTCATAAATTACTAACAATAATGTCCCAGAGACCTACACAAAATAAAATAACACTGCTTTCCACAAAAGGCATTAGACCAGCTAGTAAAATTAGGGAAGGTGGACAAGTTTCAGGCACATACAACCTCTTCCTGCATGGAGATAATGAGCACATGGAATTTAATCTCAGAAGAAATTTGTCTAAGATAGCAATCTGCTGCTTTACAGGAAGGTTCCTCATGGAGCTGGTATTCTTTTCTAGAAGGCTAATATTGTAATATCAGTCATCCACTCCTTGTGCACACACCCCCACCCCCCCCCAAAAAAAAGGCAATAAAAGTGATTGACAGGAAATATTCAAAACAAGACACCAGTTAAGTTCAGAAAATCTTCTCAGACAAGTGCTTTTGTAATAAATCTTGAGTTTTACCATTGACTCTCATGGAAGTAAAACTAGATTTAGTGGTGTTGATCTCTCTTTATCCTAATGATTTAACAGTGAGTTTTTGTGATTATGAGTCTGGAAACAGCAGCACCAAAGCAGTCATGTTCTTTATATGTGTTAAGTACCCTTCAGCAGAGGCAGCTGTCATTTATAAATTCCTGTGAACTCTCCTGGGTCAAGCAGAAGACATACTGTTCTTCCAAGAGGTGCCTAGAACCAGAAGTGTGTGGGCTAGCTGGGATCTGAGACTCTGTGATGTTTTTTGTCATGTTCTGGCTCCAAACCCCTTGTTTTCTTTACTTGCCGATTACTTTTCATTGCAGGGCACAATGTTATTTCATCTCACAGGAATTTGTTTACTGTTTTCTACTGTTTCAAGTTTTTAACTCAGAAATTACCTTTTTCCACAGACAGTTTTTTTCCTGTATCTGATTAGACACTATTTTTTTCCATTTTTTGCCTTACTCCATTAAGCATCATGACTACTCACTGAAGAACACTGGTTGGTTTGCAGGGGTATTTCTCAGTATGGATGAAAGCCGTCTCAAGAGGGTGTCTTCTTTTCTGGATGCTGACCAGCAATATCTCACTGGAAGAAAGGCAGTGAAAATAAGCCAGACATTTTTAAGTGCAGTCTTGATGTGGTTTGTACTTTATTTTTCACTGTCTTCAGTCTGTGGGAATGTAATATTAGCTCACAATCTCTTCTTATTTCCTTCTTTTTACCTCTTTTCACTTTGTTTTCTCTTCTTTTTCTTCCTGATTTTCTATTCCAGTTTCTTCCCCACCACAGCCTTCATCTTATTTTGCATGCATCATGGGCTACAGCTACAAGATGGAATCTAATTATGTGGAGAAGCTTTGACTCATCAGAGTCGAGAGTTTAAGTTGATAGGACAAGCAACACATCTACTGTGGAAGATATATAGATTTTTCTTCCACTCTTTTACCATATTCTTTTCAAGCACCTTCAAACTATATCTCATTTCATGGTCTGAACCTGGTAAAAAGATGTTCTAAACTGACAGGATTCTGTCTTGGCCCTCTCCCCCTCCTTGTCACTGGTGGCTATATCAAGGCTAACAGGCCTCTCTCCATTGGAGGTTTCTGTTTCCTTAGGGATCTCACGTTTGCTAGCATTAAGGCTTTTTGCTTTAAGTCAGATAGATAGGATCCTGCACTTGCGATCAGCGCACTGAGGAAGACAATATTGAAACAACGAAGAAATTGTCATTTCAGAATGAAAAATCACCATAAACTGCAAAGCCTTTTTCTTGGGAGTCCTTTTAATGCTTAAGACCAAAATCTAAAAGGTTGTGTGTGGCTAAGGGAAGCAAGAGGAGAGAACCCAAGAGCTAGATCTGCTGTTTGTGCAAAGAAAATGCTCAGTACCACTCTGTGGGAGCCCTGGCAAACGTCTTCATTGCTGCGCCGTGTTGATGGTGTATCACCACGCTACCACGACCGCGACGGAGGAGGGAAGCAGAACCAGGCCTGACCAGGACAGCTCAAGATTGAGTGTAACATCAATGCTAGCAGCTGTCAGAAAAGGTTTTGCTGATCTGTTGCACGGTAGCAGCTGGAAGACATTACATTACAATTATATCTGGCTCTTGCTCTGAGCCTGGCTTGTTCAAGATGGGAGTGCTTCTCCTTTAGTAGTAAAACATTTAAAATCATAATACAGTTTAAAAAAGAGCACATATTATGTCACAACATAAGACACCATCTCCAGTTCCACCTGGGAAGACAGAAAATTCCAAACCGTTCCATTCCACACAAACACTTGCAAATTTTTTAACAGTTTATACTTTCCTTGGCTGTACTAATTTTCTACTTTCTAAATATATAAATTCATCTAAACTGAATATTCACAGAAAAGTAAACTGGAAGGGTTCTGAGGAGCAATTTTTCCTGTTCTAAGAATGTGAATTGAATAGTGTATCCCAAATGGACAATGAAAATTCTTTGTCAAAAGTTTTTCTTTAATAAAAATAATTAGAGTGAGAGATGTGTCAGTTCAGGAGAGGCTGTCATATGCAACCAACTGTATCTGTGCATATAACCAACCAGCTCTAAACAAGAGTACCTATACCTGTATGTATGGATTCCCTATACACCTATTTATAAAAAAGGAAATAGGAGTTATTTATTCAAGAACTAAATTTAAATGGCAGTTCCTTCCTGGCTGCCTCCATAGGATGTACAGAAGTGTCACCAGAGCTAGAGGAGGTATCCTGCATGGCTTCTGCTGGAATGGAGTTAGAACTGCCCTGTTCTTCAGAGTCTGCACCAAGAGCAGGTAGCTTGGGGATTTAACTCATGCTGTATGTCAGAGCCTGTGCTTCACGGTCTTCATCCTAAGGGACAGCCTAGACAGAGGGTAGAATGAAAACTGTGATATACTGGAAGGAGATTTATTGTAGTGTGACATTGTGGGCACGGACAAACTAGAAAATGCAAAAGTAATTCAAGGCAGTAGGAGCTCCAAAATCGAAAATACTCCTCTCTTCAGGGGCAGAAAGACAGGAGAACAGATTGTATGCTTTCCTCTTGGAAACAGTGGGAAGCATCCAGTTCTCATCAGCACTTAAGGATAAAGATTGCTCACTGTACTTTAAACTTGTGCTTTGAGGTGACATTTGACTTAAATCCATACATCAGTTGCTTCTCTTTATGCAGCTATAACACCTAGTTTCTTAGCATGTCTCTTATTACTTCAGATTTACTGTCTTGCACTCAGAATAGTTAAGCTACTCTTTGATAAATGGATGGGAGGTTTACCTTTTGTACAGCAAGGCATTAATTTGGTTTACACTGATTTTCATTTCCTTGGACTGCTGTTTATTTAAATAAAGTTCTGTATCTTTACTTAAACATGAAATGCATTAATCAATTGTATGATAGCTTAAGTTCTACTTTATTACACTTAGGTGGAGCTGTTGAAATCACATGGTTATATTGATCTGAGCTCAAATTACGGTTCAGTTCTGACCTTCGATATACTCACACA
>NW_008616302.1:21482-44149 GCF_000691845.1 Merops nubicus
TTACAATGAGAGCCAAGCATATGCAGACAAGGCTCAATATTTGGCCTTCAGTCATAACATGTATTAACTTTTGCTTTTCTCTAGATGCAGAGGGTATGTCAAAGACATTGTCCATTTTAAACTTCTTTTTCTTTTATTTTGCTCGTCTGAATTGTCTTTCCTGTTGCCATTATCCAATGCTAGGTGAAAGTCACAAATCTAACTTTTCCAGCCGTAGTTCTCCAGCCTTGCCAGTACTTTTGCATCAACGAAGAGGACAGGTCACATTGCCCTGCTGACACAAAGATATGTCATTGCAGTGTAGCCCAAGGATGACACAGGTGACTCTGTCTTTCTGTTTCACAAGCCGAAGTATTATGTCAGTTTTTACTGGAAACTCCCCCCTAGGCAGGCACTTCTTCAAAATTGGTGTTTCAGCTGTTTAGACAGTAACTAGCTATGTTTATACAGCAACTGTTAAACTAATTTAGCAATAACATATTTTAAACTACCATCTTACACAATGAGAAAAAGCTGAAAGTAGCCAAAAGTAATGTTAGCTTGAATGGCCTCAAGAGAACAGGCCAAAATTTTTAGCATTTACTTTAGTGTCATTCCAACAAAGTTCACAAGAAGTTGAAGGTGAGACAGAGTTTCCTCATTCTGGTTCCAGTCAAAGACACAGCAAGATTTTCCTACATCAGGAGCTTACAGTGTCTGAAGATAAAAACAGGAAAAGTTTTTAGAGGAGAGGAAGTATTACTACAGAGTTCTTGAGACAAAAACCTTAGGCAAAGAGAGTGGTTTGCTCAAAGCTACGAGGTTGCAATGTTCTGAGGAACTGCACTCACTGTTCCTGGATGAGGCACTGGAGTATTTTTCCACTGTGTTTTGATCCTTGGGCTAATATTTAACATTATGCACAGCAGAGTATAAATACACATAATAACAAATCAAAGAAGTTCAGATCAGCTGGTGGTCTATGCCTACATGTAGTGCATCTGTGTCTCCCATAATGCACATGAAAAAAAGCTGTCCAGAAGGATTACCTGGGTCGAACTTTTAGATAGTTCTAGAAGCAGAACTTGGACAGACCCAGGGAAGAGGAGAATCAATTTCATTGGCAAAAATGGGGGCTTAGATTAAGTTCTAACATAGCCTCGCACACCTGACCACAGCTATTGCTAGTGTGAATACACCATAGAATAGGTCTATTTAAAAAGCTCTGTTTGTGACTAGAGCCCACGTTATGTTGATAAAACTGGCATGCATTTCTGAAGCTATTTTGTGCACTTTACTATGACTTTTAAGTCTCTTGTACTGAATTTGGCAGCATGCTTCTGATGTTAGAGTGGTCCTTTCCTGCAGCAACCTGGGAGTCAAGTTTTGTAATAGGCTGAATTTCAAAAAACCTTAGGCAAAATTGAATTTTAAAAAATTGTTGATGCCTATACGCACCTCTAAGTATTTAGATATGTATGTACAAGGCTTAGAAGCATATAAAGTAGGACGAAAGGATTTTAAGGCAATATTAATTTAAGAAGGTAGAGCTGGACGAGGCTTCCATTTATATATATGTAGGAAAAGAATTACCTTTCTGAATTCTTAAGAAGTTTTATGGGGTTGCTTTTTTTTTTTTAAGTCTTAAGATATTTCATATACATACATAAGCCTTACCAAAGTGATGGCTGGATAGCTTCAGGCAAAGTACTAATTTTATTTTGGCAGGATGTATTTTCTGATTTTCTTCTGAAAGCATTTTAAACAGTTCTCCTTTATAAAATGTGCCATTTTAACTTCATATAAGAAAAAGTTTAAAAGTGGAAGGCAAAACTGTTATTTAGCTGTATTCTGTTCTACCATTTTGCTCCCAAAATCTTGTCCGTAAGGTCTCTGCAAATGGCCATTGATTTTCTTCAAGACTGATATCAATAATTGGAAAAATATAGTCTTTAAGGGCATGATAAAAGGCTGATAGAACAATATAAAATACCAGTTTCAAATGAAAGCTTGATGGTGAGGTTGCAGAGTGATTCATAGACTCACTGACTGTTGACACAAACAGCTTTACTAAAGTAATGGAAGAAAAACACTTCCTTCATTAGGACAGACTGTGTAAAAACCTGACATAAGTCTCCTCTGCCTGACTGCCACAGCCATCTTCTCTCTACTGTGTTTTGAAGTTCAAAAGAATGTGAAGAGCAAGAAAGTCTGTTCTGTGTGACATAATGGAAGAATACCTGAACAGGCAAAAATTTGGGAAACAAAATTGATTCTCTTTCAAGAGTTACACACTTAGGAGTCTGGCAAAAGTATTTGGCACCCAGAGAACAAAATCTCATATAAATTTTTGTCCAAATGCTGCACAGGAAATGTGTATTCATTAATAGCTTGCTATTTTCTTTTTGCAGCTTTTCTTTTTACATTCTTTCTCTCGTTTTAAAAATAATCACCTGGATATTTCTGTTGATTTAATTATTTCACATTTCTTTGATGTGTCAGAATAGTCTGAAACATTGAATTGTATGAATTGTTGTCATACCAGAGAGACCTTTCAAATGTTAATGTAGATGTAGACCCTTTATTCTTCGTATGTTCTTATACTGTAGAATATTAGGGCTGATTCTGTCTCAATTACTGTATGAGTATTCAAAAAGTCAACCTCTCAAATGGAAACCTTTCTAAGTAACTTGGCCCATGCAAATACCAAGTTGTTTCCATATATCTGGAAGACAAAGTCAAACATGTTTGTCTTGCAATACTCAGCTGAGTGTTTGAAAAGGGGAGGTTTAAAAATGAAAGCTCAAAATATCACAAAAAGGTAAAAGTGGCAGCTGTTTTATGGAAATTGTGATAAATTTCTTTTAGCAGACAATTGCGTGTAAATACTGCTTTAAAACATTAAAATCACTTCTTATCAAAAGATATGAAGCCAAAACTATATGCCTCCTTCTTCAGTTTTTAACACATGCCTTGAAAAGGCAAAGTTTCCAGGAACATGAACAGAACACAAGGTCTCATTATTTAACAAGGTCTATTTCCTGAACTTTTTTTTTTTTTTCTGTCATAGATATTTTAGACATAAGAACAGCCAGCATTTTTAACTTTGTCATTTTAATTGAACTGATATGGGAGGGAACAAAACACCTGATAGAAGCTAACAGCCTCTTGTCAGATGGTATTCTGATGAGGATGGTAGAAATATCTACCCTGAGTTCAGGGGTCAGAGTTGGACTCTGTAGCAATAAGCACAAGGAAAGAACTGAAAAAAAAAAAAATATTACTTTCCTTTCTTGCTTGGCTTTCTGAAACTCAGTACTCTTTCAACAAAAGGCCCTTTAGATTTGCAGATATTTGGGATTGAGGAAAAGGTGTTCAGTTTCACTTTGGCTCCTTCCAGCCAAAGCTGCAAACCAGAAAGCTTTCACCAGCATGCAGAAGAAGAGCTGTCAATCAACAGTTGAATACTGACATGAATAGTGCCTTTGTAAATATTCCAGTTGTGACTTTGAAAGCACACAAGACAAAACAAAACATCTTTTGACAGTGTGTGAAAAACAAAACTGAAATTCTTCAACAGCCTTTCGCAGATAGAAAGCTGGCCATATAAACTCTTTAAAATTGAAGGCTCTTTGTCAGGCAGAGGAAAGCTTGTGTTCTGACATTGGTCCATCGGGCTGCCCTACAGGGCAGCTGTATGCCTTAGAAAACCATTTCTTAGCTGCCTGAGTTGGATGGCTGCATTTTTATTCCCATTCATGAAGCATTTGCAGTTATCATTTTATTCTTCTTGAGTGAGTTTCCTTTTCAAAGGCATTAGCAAGACACTGATCGGTTTCCAGATCTTTAGTCAGATCTGATTTATTTTAGGTTCTGCCAAATAAATCCCTAAACTGAGTGATTTCCTTACCTGGAACAATCAGGATTTGGGTTGGTATTGTTTCCTTTCTTAAAATGCTGATTGTACTTGGTGTCACAGCTCACCTTGACTCTTTGGTAGCACCAGCAGAAAGCCATAGGTAAGTCAGGCTCAAAGTCTTTTTCTGTGCAACATCCCAGTTCAGTTAAGTCATGTAGGCATATCTGTAACTTTAAACACAGGGATGATTGGAACTATTCATAGGTTTAAAGAGGAAAAAATTTAAAAAAATAAAAAATAAAAAAAATCCTGAATTGCTGAGTAACTTCTGAGATGTTTTGCTTGTCCTCCCTGAGTGTCTCCACTAAGACTGTTACTCGTACTGTAAAATCTCTCAGAGTGAAGTCCATGTAGTGGTGATGGAAGCAAAGAAACAGAAATGTTTTTTAAAAGAGGCAGTAGGGACAGAATAGCCTTGCATACACAAAGAAAATATTCTTAATACATAGAATAATCTGTATAGGATAGTCTCAGTGTCACATATTGCAGAAGACATTGCAGGTGGTGCCTAACTAAAGAGCACTGGAACAGAAGCGGAGCAGTTATCTTGGGTTGCACAATCACACTTGCAAAATCGGATATTCAGACTTGTTTGGATTAAAGGGCACATTGTCTAAAGCTGTCGATTTTTCTGCTGCTTTCATTGCAACTCGTCTTGGATTTTAGCTTCCACCAGAGATGGCAGGAGCATTGTTAGTGCCTCATCCAATACCTAGGAGACTTAAGAGCAGCACCATTGATACCAGTTTGCTCAGAGATGGCTGGGAGTCCAAATTCTCTCATAAAAATTAAACTCAAGGCTTTGTGTCCTAGGCCCTGTGTTTGTGGGGAAGGTGCTTTTTTTACAGGATAAACTGCTTCATTTGGGGTTGTTTATTTTGTTGTGGTTTTGGGGTTATTTTAGTAATCTGGCATCTTTTACATACTGGTTAATCCCATTAATTATGGCCATTTGGAAGGACATAATTCTGTTCCAGAACTGTTATGTTTTCAGGAAAATAATTTTCAGCAGTTATCTTAAGTTAGATCAAGACTTCCCCTTTGGACAGTCATCCCATTGCTATGCCATTCTGCACAGATTTACAGCTGAATTAAACTCTGCCTTTTATCTGTAGGTCCTCTAAGGTCAGTTCTGCTGACTGTAACCTTTCACTTAAATTTTAAAATTCAACTAGCCCCAGTAAAATTCCAGTTTACATACACTCAGCAACATTCCCTTCACAGCAGCCATGTTGCCTGCCTCCAGGTGCACTTGGTAGGAAGGTCTGCAGTGCTTTGGCTGCTGGAAAAAGAAAGAAATTCTCTGACATGCCAAGACCTATGAGCACTGGCAATGCAGGAAATGGATGGAACACCAGTAGCTTTGAAAAATGGTGAATAGTGAAGGCACTTAAGTACCTGCAGGTACCAAGGATGGATCTCTTTCCCAAACTGAAACAGATTCTTCCAGACACATTATTTTTCAGAATATCAATCTTCATTTAGAAATACAATCTGGAAATTCAAGATATAAATGTGAATACTTAGGTGGAGAACTAGCCTGCAGCTGTTGCTGGGGGGAATACCATTAGCTAGAACACAGTCTGGGAGAAAACTCCTTAAAATTATGAGGTACAAGCCATCTTCTTAATTTAAAGCATATTAATGCAAAATTGCTCAAACAGGAGGAACCAAATATAAAATTCTGAGACAGAAATAATTTCTAAATATTGCCCGAGCTGAGAATGTATTGATGTGAATAGCTGGAGGGATATGTACTGAAACAACTTGCACCCAAAAGGAAGCCTAAGTGTATGGGTTTGGCTTATGTTCTGAGGAGCTGTGTGGGATGGACCTGTTGTATCTTGTGGCTCTCATCTTGCCACCAGGGATCCTTCCAGCCTGTCCCTGCTAACACAGTAAAACCGGAGGCTTGGAATACAGAGTAGAAAATAGCTGGGTGGATCTTGTTATTTGTCCTGGCATAGTACCCTTATTATGGTCATTTAAACCTATCCTGGAGTTTCAAATTTGCGGTCAGTGCTTATAATAAAACGCTTTTTGTTTAGATCTTCATCTGGGATGTCTACTTATTTTGTCTGCTGAAGTCAATGAAGTAACAGTAGCCTAAATCATCTGAGCCATAATCCTGCCTGTGGCTGGAATCCCTGGATCTTGTGTTTCCCTTGCACGCTTTGCAGTAGCAGAAGAAAAAGCATTAGAAAGAAATGACATTCCTCTTTTGAACCAGAGATAATTTATTTTGGTTTGTTTTGTTTGTTTTATGTTTTATTTTTTTCCTTTGTTGGTTTATTCATGAATTAGTTAACACCTACCAAAAGTGAAACTCCAGTTGAAAACCTAATGGATGGTAACCAAATACCAGACGATCATTTGGGCTATGCATATATTGACAAGTAGGGTATAGGAAAGGATCTGTAGAGTAAAAAGATTGGTTCTGATGACTGAGTATTCCACAATATACTAGTTACAATAGGTTTTACTTCAGACTGGTCCTTTTCTGACCTGTGAATAGGAAACCCATTAGTGGTTGCAGCACCCCAGGGTGCTCCTGGTGTTCCCCACAACTTCTGGGTTAGTCTTAACTGCAAGTAATCCAGATAATATGTCTCAAGACCTCTCTGTAGTATGGTATGTGGGAAAAAAATAAGGAGATTTGTTTTAAAGTGGTGCTCTTGGTCTCAGCTAAAATCCAGCATAGAAGTTTTTAATTCTGCCCTGATGACACAACATCAGTTGTACATCCTGCAACAAGTGCATAATTTGGGTGAAGTCTTGAGAGTCTTCCTACTGGACTAAAGGTAAGCTTGCTTGCAAAATGATTATTTCTGAGCTGAAGTAAAACATAACTGGTGTATGGCACATAACTACAGCATTGTTTACACTCTTCTGAGGCTTGCCAAAGAACAGCTGTTTCTTATTTTTCAAGTGAGTGAAAAGGATACAGATCTAGCAGGAAAACTCAGACAGGAGCTTGTAATGGCTTAGATTTTGCACTCTTTTCTTCAGACAGAGTGTTTTACTCAAAGAATTTGAATTGGACCTGGGCAAACTCACTGAGGCAATGTAGACACAAATGCCAAAATGACTTCAACAACCAAAGATGTGACCAACAAATTTTTACCTGGAGAGGAAACTGCTGAGATATTAGCCCACTACTGAAGTTTTAAACCTCTTGAGTCATATACTTCTATTTTTGGTGTGCCCAAATGACCAATGACATTTTATTTTTCATAAAGTAGTAACTCCACAGAACAGAGGGGAGACAATAAAAGGTTGACTTGGAGTCATTAAATCAATTCATCAGTATTGTTTGATGCTTGTTTGATGATAATGCTTCCTGAAATAAGTCTGAAACCACTGTTAGCACCAGTATCACAGCTGGTGAGAGCACTTTACAGAAGATAGCTGGAGGTGGCCCTGACAGCTGCTCTGAACTGTCATGTTGCACATTCCACAGTTTAAACAGTAATTTATTTTGCAGTCTCTGCTTGCAGTCTCTGCATCATCAGTTCTGGGGTGTTTGTCCATAATGTTTAATGTTTAAAGAGGTCAATATTTAAAGAGACCTGTGACAGCAAATAAAACCTTTAGGTTGCTTGCAAGTTAATGTGTCACACGCACTGATGGTGATATAGAACAAGAACCATCACTGACAAAGTGTCAGTGGCTCTATTAAGACAATAAATTATGGTGCCAAGAGAACCACCAGTGAAAAAGACTATTTAAAACTTCTGACGCAGTTTCTGAGTATCTTAGTAAAGTTCACTGGAGCTTAAAGGAAAAACTCTGTTTGTTAGTCCTATTCAAGACATGCAGGGAAACAAAACAGTGTTAAGTACAAACCAGGGTATACAGGATTTGCCAACGTGGAGAGATGAGTGTTGCTGCTGCTGTGCCTCCTTCTCCAAGCCAGCACGGGAAAAAACAGGCATGTGTTTTGGTGGACTGTGGTACACGCTACTGCCCTTAGTGATGCCTTGTAAGAGATCTCCCAGTATCTTCACTGCTTTGAAGTAGCACCGTCATGCCTGGCATTGAGATTCCCAGAGTGATGCTGGAATAGCCAAAGTAGGAGATTTGTGGGTTGTGCTGCCCGTAGGAGAAGATGATGGCAATAAAATCTGGTACAACAGGCACCAAAATCATTGTACATGACCATGTGGCAATACAAGCAAATACGGAAAGGGCTGATGGAATCCTTTCACATGCCAGTGACCCAAAGTCAGTAGGCTTTGCCACTATTAACTTTACTGCTTCTAGATCACCCTGTATATCTGATAGGGCTTTCTGCAGCAAAAGTCTGTGGCTGGCAGATATGGCAGGAACCGCAGCCTTCCCTCGCTCTCATTCCTGGCACAGTTCTGAGTGAGAGGAGGACTCTATTCACCTGCCATCTGCCTTAAACAGCAGATGGGCAAAAGACCTCTGAGGAAAATCCATAACTATCAGAATCTCAAAGATACTTTTTTTCCTGTAAGTTAAAATTTTAGAAACAGGGTTATTTGATTAGTGAGGGGACTTCTGATTATTTATGATATATTAGAGACATATATAATATTTTCATCTGACTTGGGCAAACTCAAAGGAGCAAGCACAAGGAAATGTATTCCACTGGATTGAAAAAGCACCTCTTGAATCTATAATTACTTTGGTAGAAGCAACAGGTTAAGCATCATGATGTAGTGTATTTGTTGTGCAAACACAAATTACTTATCCTAATATTTTTAGGAGCTATGATCATTTGTTTATAGATATTCTAAGCAGTTCTGGTATTTCTGGGAGATAAAAAGTTGTTAACAAAAAAACTGACTGTCTATTAACAAGGAAGTTTGGTGTTTTAAGATGGAAAGAGAGATTATTTCCTGAAAATCACATCTGATAACATCTTTCCTTGACAAGAAATAGTTCTTGTGTAAAGGGAGCACAAAATACAGTTTAATACTTCTAAATACCATTTTTAAAGAAATGGAGGATGTGGGTTTTTTCCTTAACCTGATCCTTCTGAGTTAAATCCTCCATAGTCCCAAAAGGTAAAAATACTCTAAGTAGAAAAAAGAAAGAGAAACAATACTTATAAAACCTTCTGAATATTTGGGTCTCTGCTCTCCCTCTTTCTGCTCTCTCGCTCTGTGCCTCCACACCAAAAAATGCTGTGAAGTTGAGGCAAATCGCCAAGAGTTTCACACCCAGTGCTGAACTGGCATAAAGTCAAAGGTTGCTAGTTGCATTTGGATGCCAAAACATTAGCATGGTTCTCACTACTGGCTCTCACACATCCTTTTTCAAAGCTAGATACTTCGCAGTTTTTGCCTCTTCTATGAGCTTTCATTGCTTGCTTTTCAAGTTTTCCTTGAGGGCTAATCCTGCTGCCAGTAAGAAAGCATCTTGCATACTAAAGTCTCCTTTTCAGTGGTAGCTGCCGATGGAGGTCCCTCTTCTGCAATGGGAAGCACATACACCGAATGCTGCATGCCCTGGATGTGTCTGTTGTACCAGTTCAGTGTAGTTCAAGCCTGCTCTTTGGTCTGGATTTGCCAGTCAGCCACACTGCAGCCCAGTAAGCCCCACTGAGAGGCTACCTTAGCCCAAGCTCTGCAGATATCTTCAGAAGGGGACAGCCTGCCATTTCTTAGAACCTCCAGATATGTCCAAACTTCCACTCAGAAATGGAGCATGTTAAGTTCGAGTGCAATACTGCCCTGTCAGTGACATCCCAAGCCTGAATGTTTTTAACACTGTATGAATTCACTCAGTGACTTACCACTGCCATTTGAAAAGTCATGGGCTGCATCAGCTGGGATCTGCCCAGTGTGGGTACCCCACTGGAATAGTAGTAGGTTTCAGTCATAACTTGCAAGCACAGTCTGGGGACTATGGCTTTCATTTACCACGTACCCGGATAGACACCAATATGCAACCAATACATCACAAACTTTACTTTAAACTCAGAAATTTTCCCACTGAACTCAGTGGGAGTATTCACAGGTTAAATGCTCTGGGATCAGTCACCTGAGGCTATGAACCCCCAGATCTGCTTAAAGTCCCTTGCTATTATGAACATGTATGTGTGTTGAAGCATCTGACAAGATGGCAGACTGACATGCTCACAACATTTGATATTACAGAACTTCAAACCAAGGCTCCGTTCTCTGGGAAATGCAAGGAGTCCAATCACAGAAACCTCTATGTAACGTTATTTCTTTGTGGATGTTCAAGTGGCTGGCAGAAGGAACCCATACCACTGAGCAGATACCCTCATGCACCAGGGCAGTTAACTGTAGCATGGAGGGAAAACAGCCACAGCATATAGGGAAGTATTTAATCTCTGTTCTCCTGCGCAACTCTCATCCCACACCGTAAAAGGAACACACACTACAATTAATGATTTACATATTTATAACCCAATCCTCTTGACCTTTGTTAGCCAAAACACCTGAGTAAACCAATCTTTATGCTTAAATTTCTTGTAATGGCTGGGAATGTGGCAAATGCTTTTTAAAAAAATTGATGGGCAGGAAGGATGTTTTCTTTTTTTAAAGTAACACAAAGCAGTAATACGGAAATGATCAGATGGATTTTATCAATAAGACAGTAAGTGGTAAGCACTAAGAACAGGATATAAAAAGCTATTTTGCTTGAGTGCTTGAGTTGCACACTTCAATTTTGCAATGATAACAAGTTGCTTGTTTATCTCATCAAAGCAACTGTTTCCTCATTTCACATCACAGAAAATAGCTGACTAGATGAAAAAAACTGATTAGTAGTTTTGAGGACTATAGCTAAATCATTTGCACTAGTTTCAAGTTAATGGCCATAAAAATTTGTTACTACCTTTGTAGGAGTTCTTTGGACAGATCATAGTGTTTTGACTATTTCCAGTTCTTAGGATGGCAGGCACATTTAAAGGCATATTTTAAAAATATATGTGCCCTTTCGATACCTACCTCTTTTGGCTTCCACTGAAATGAAATCTGAAACTAAATTTTATGCCCTTGAACAAGGGCAGGATTCCTTTTCTGAGTATGTGTCGCGGAAGCTCCTATAGTTTGCAGCTGGTGTTTTGTCTTGAGTTGAGGCAGCTGAGGATGCTCAATATTTTGTATTAACATGTGGCACGATGATAATTTAGAAGCTTATTTGTGTGAGACTAGCAAGGGAAAGCCATATGAAGATGCAAGACTATTTGGAGGAATAAAACATCTCTTGCTCTGAGGAACTCAAAGGCTGTTAGTGCCAGCAAAGAAATTCCTGCCTACCCTAGCATTCTGCTTTAGAGACCGAAAGTAAATCAGGATCCATAAGCATATGGATTCCTTTAGCTCTGCCTAGTATCTGTAGCTGCCAGATCAAACTTTTTAACTGAATAAACCAGCCTATGCTTCTGATACATGAGTCAAATACGCTTGATTGTGCACACCCTGCTTAATCAGCATAAATGCAGGCTTTGTGTGCAAGAGCACAGTGTTTCACTGGAAACAGATTAGAGAGTTTTAGCGGGGAAATTGACTCTTGTCCAGATCACTAGCAATTTGGAAAGCTGTTTTTGTGTTGACGCATTAGGTACACGTGGAGCACTAGAAGACTTGGACTGTGGGGATGATATTGCATCCATAAGACTGCAGGGGGGGTTCAGAAAAATTAACTGCTAGAAAGCTTTTCAATGGGAATGGGAGGATGTTTATTATTCCACCCTGAAAAGTGTAAAATATGAACACTAGACTTGGGAGCTTGTTCTATAATTACTCACAAGTAAAAAGGACATTGCCACAACTTCCTAAGTACAGACACAATGTTGATAAGTACCCACTTGAAATTTCCATTACACTAACTTGTTATTGAATACAAATAGCAATCAGTAAAACAAACAAGCAAAACCTCCCAATATTTAAAATAGCCTAAAAAAATATATGTTTCTCTTCCTAAATAATTTTTTTGCTCTCCTCTCTTGTGGAGTCACTATTTTCTTTGTTCTTCATGCTGAGAACTCAAAAAGTAAAGAGGATCTTAATTTCTGAAGTGAAATAATGCAGATGTTAGGCTAAATTACAAACAAACTACAAAACCCTTTCCTTTGACCTTATTTGGCTGGTGGAGGTGCAGCTATAGTTCAGGTGATCCTTTGTTTGACAAGCAGATAAAATCAAAGTTTGAGTTGAGGCTCTTAACTAACTGGAGTCAGTGCTCTGCTCCAATCCCCCCCTGCAATGCCGCCACTATCGCTTTGTTACTGCAGTGAATACCTAAAGGTATTATGTCTCAAGTTACCTACTGGGTATTTAGGGAGAAAATTTTGCTACCGACTTCATTTACAGCCTGGATTTTACCCACAGCTTGTTGAATTATTGGTGGTTTGGTTATTTGTTTTGTTGTTTAACTGAGTTTTCCAGGCTATATGGGACTAGAAAACCTTCATACTCTCTTTTCAGCACTGTTCCTCTTTCTGAATCAAACATCTGCCTAATCAGGTCTTAAAAAAAAAAAAGAACAAGGATTTAAAAGTTTTGAAAGAAATCTCTGTACATCTTTTCTAGGTATGAAGCAACAACTGAAAAATTATATCAGCAAGGCTGAATATATCATCATTTCAGGAAGATGAGCAACTAACCGCCGGAGGCCTTACACCTGATGTGTTGGAAGAGCACCTGAATGATACAGTTAAACTATGGAGGAATTTCAGGAAGGTAAATGTTAACCTTATATAATCAAATCTATCTTACTTTCAAATTCTGCTCTTCACAGAGGAAATTCATTTGCTTAAATGAATACGGGAATAAGTGAACCTTTTGTGGGTTTCTAAAGTAAATAATAATCTTGTTTTCTAGCTGTACTAATGATCTGTGTTGTCCAAAATGACAGTGATTCTTTCTCAGTTTTTGCAGGGGGAAGGTGGGGGGAATATTTTCTTAACATTAGAAGCATACGTATTAGTATGTTATAGCACAAGTTCAGACACAAACTTTCTTTAGTTTGTTGGTTAGAAACCAGTATATAAAATTACTGTTCCCAGACACTTCATTTTCTTTGCATTAGCAATGCAGGATACTCCTGTACCCAAACTCACTATTTCTGATCACATCTGTTTCCCAATCTGTTATTAGTATTTCCATTTTGCAAAGCGAGCATAAACCTGATCCGTTTTGCTTTCGCTTTGCACAGGTACAACTGTTTTAGTAATTGTAACCACATATGTCCCATTACCTAATTTCCTATTTTAATCAGTGTGGCAAATGGCTAGGTCAATAAATGTGCTACCTACTGATATGAAAACATGATAGAGGACACCTTTATTTTTGAGATGGCGCTACCTTCCAGCTGAATATATCATGTTCAGGGCTATAGTTCTTGTCTGTAATGACACTCTACCTAGTTAGCTTGTTCACCTTTTTACTCTCTAAGAAATGTGCTGAGCTGCAACATTTTTGTACTGCTGGAGAAGTAACAGAGGACAAAATGTGACGCCCTAATTTGGGTCACCTGTAGGTGCAGGCCCATAGATGATCTGGTGCTGCCTTAGAGGTATTATTATGTATTGATCCATGGTAAACTTTGGATATCTCCAAACTCAAGTAAGTGATCCTTTTGGACTGGGAAGAAATGATCTCACAGTGAAAGAATTAGCTATTTCTAGAGATAGAAAAAAAGAAAAGGTTTATTTTCCCTGCTTGTCTGTCTTTCTTTTTTTGGATAGGCAAGTTCATGACTAAAAAATTTCCTCTCCTCTCTACATAACACTGATAAAATAGGAAAGTCTGGTGGAAGAAAGCCATTCTGGATTCCTCTTCCCCCTAAGTTACAGCTAATATTCTAAATAGTTGAACACAAGGAAGAAATGCATATATATCCTTTGACGCACACACACAGAAAGTTAAGAATTATCAATAACTACTGATAATCTGCAGAGATGTAGCAATACATTTAAAAAGGAAAAGGATGGGGAAAAAAAATCCAGTCATTTTATAAAGGTTCCTTTTCCAACTTGAAAAATTACTGTTATGAAAAACATTACTCATAGTCTTAGTTTTCATTTTATTGCCTGTTCAAGCCCAAAGCTGCTTCAAGAATGCAAAAACATGACATGTCTACTATTCCAGGAAGGAAAAAGAGCATTCTTTTTGCAACAACTTTTGCACATTTTGCAACCACTAGTATATTAAAAATGTTCAAACACGAGGTATCTGTGAATGAAAGAAACTACCTATTCTCTTTGTAAATAGAACCACATGTATTAGTATCCAGACTTACACACTATAGTAATGATCATTACTGTAAATTTTGCAGATGAAGCACTACAATTTAAAGTTCTCACTAGCTAGCAATGTCAATCCAGAGACATAAACTGTAACTTAGACAAGCAAAATGTATACGCTGACCAACTAAATTCCAGAAAAAGCATTAACTCATTGCAGCTTCCATATAGCCTCATTCTACAAGGTTCATTACTATCAACATCAATATTTTGCAATGTAATAACAGATAGAAATTCTAAAATGGTCTGGAATTAAAATGCAGGCTCATGTGGCTTTCAAAAATGGAATCAGTGTCCCAATTAAGCCCCAGAATCCCTTGTTATACTTTTCTCTGGAGTGTTTCTTTATGTCAGCTTTCTGTTTTATCTAATGTAGAAAAAGCCCTTGTGAAAATCCTGGCTGTACCTTGGTAAGTTATTAAGCAAACTAAAAACATATAACATAACATTAAATCAGAATCTTGGGTTTTATTTCTGTATGCAACTATAATTATTACTTATTTTTACACCATAGTCAGCTTTTAGTCTATCTTACTTCTGTACTAAAAATGTGTAATAGTATCGTAAGTTGTAAAAAGTTGAAAAATTACCAATTGCAGTTCCTGGCACCAAGAAGATCTACAAGCACTCAGGAATGTAGAATAAATAAATACCTGTCCCAGCAGACTAACTTTTGCTAAGACTCTCACTCATTCTTAATATTGTTCTAACCTTTCTTCTGCCCATAAGCAAACCTGACTTTTGAAGCAGACCCTTATGTTCTTTGTCTTGCTTCCCTCTCACAGCCACTTTAAAAGTCTCCTCTATCTGCTTTAAAACACCTGTATCACACCAGATCAGGTTTGTCAAATTATCTGTTTGCCACTTTCTCTAACCAAACAGATTAACATTTTGCACTCAAAGAAACTGTGAGCTCCTGGGACACAAAGGTTGTGACAAAACTGCAAAGAGAAGTCACTGGATGGATATTTTGAGGGCAACCAGGGATATATATTTAGTTTTGCAGATTGGCACAAGCGTATCATCTTTCCAAGTCTGTGATTAAGCATCAGGCACCATCAAATCTTTTGGTATATAATTCAAAATACAGGCATGGAAATCTCTCTGATTTCATAGTCAGTACTGGTATAAACCCTGTTATCTATTAACCCAGTGATAGCTACCTGTTTTACATTATTGTGATATGTCCCATGGAATTTATAGTACCCCTTATAAAGCAAAACAAACAATTCAAGTTTAGGTGGATTATCTAAGTGATTACTTTGAAAATATCTTTTCAGATGAGGCGATTACCAGAAAAATTACAGGATGTCGAAACAGAAGCTAGGAGTCTGGAATACAAGTCTGAAGAGGAAGAAAGTGAGCAGGTTTTGTTATCCATCGATGTTAGTCTTTCCCTGTTCCCAAGATACAGCAAAGAACCACAACGACAACAATCAGTCCATAAAAACAAGGCATCATGCTTTCTTTCAAAGATAAACTTCCCCCAGTTCCCTGTTGGGCATCTTCATTCATCCTAGTGTATTAGTTCTTATGGCAGGGCTTGCATTACTGCTTTCATCTAGCGGAACAGCAGGACTTGGTAAAAAGGGCAGCAGACGCCATTTCTGCACTTCCTCGTAGGTGTTTATCTTCCACATGGCTGACAGCTCAATCCTGTTCAGAAAGGATGACTAAGGCTGCAACAGGGACAAAGCCAAGTTTGCCCCTGGATTCTCTTCTTCCTCCTGCTCCGCCTCGTTTAGCTTTTAGAGCTTTGCCATTATGGAACAGAGGTTGCTGGAAACAAATTCTTCTTACGCAGACAGGCTTTTGTTCGTTGGTTTGACTCCAGGATCCTAGCCCAAAGTCTTGAGCAATCCACACAGAGAAAACTCAGAGTTTGTGGCCTCTTTTTTAGAGGTTTTTAGCCTGAGCCAATTTGTAGTAAAGAGAACCATTTTCTGAAAGACCATGCTCTCTGAGCAGAGTATCTTCATTATAGAACTTGTCCTAGCACATTCCCTGAGACTTCCAACAAACTCAGCTTTGGATTTAGAAGTAGATAAGATCATTCTTACTCTTCTATATTTGTATTTCTTTATGCAGACTAGCTGCTGAACAAATCAGGGAGGCACACTCTATTCTTGTAACTCTTGCTTATTCATTAATTAATCCTCCACTTTTTTGTCTATACAAACGGATGAAAGAAATGGTGTTCACCCATAATTACAGTGTTTGCTTTTTTTTCTGAAAAAGAAGCACATGATTCAACAGCTTATTTTTTGTCATGACCACAATTTCATCACATCAAATCCAAGGTTGCTCTGTCCTCTAAAATAATCAAATTACTCAACTTTTTGTGGACATACAAGAGGCCAAATAATTTTGTGGGTTTTCCCACTCCTTTTCCACTTTTCTTGTCACCACAAAGAGAAGATGGTGCCTGTAATGTCTTTCAACAAGTCTACAAACTGAGGTATTTTTTAGAACTAAGATTTTCTGGATATAGTTGTATCAGCATAACGTTTGTGAAGCATTTCATGTGACTGTTCAGAGAGTATCCCTCTCTGATTTTCTTAGTGACCATGACAAGACAATCCCTCCTGCCTACCAGTTAGAATTTGCCATCACCTGTCACCCAAGTATTAAGCATTTCTAGTCAGCTTTCACCTGCCCACTAGTTTTGCTGAAGGCTTTGGTGAATCCTATAAAAATTTTACAGAAGTGACTTTGGCTGCAATATGCACTTTATAGGCTCTTCACTTCTTTTGCAGCTAAAAAGAGAAGAATGAAAACTATGAAGAGTTCCCATGGTTCTTCATCTAAGTCCCAAATTGCACACTCACCTGTCTGTATCCTGTTTTGCTGGGTAGCAGATTTGTTGCTTATATTTTCAGTCCCACCTAAGATGCTTGCTTTTCCCCTTCTTCTTGTTTTCCCCATTCTTATTCCACTTCAAGCAACACATCTCATTCTCTCTTCTCTATCACCTGCATGTGACATTGCTACTTTTTTTTCCCCCCTGTATTTATTTAATGAGTGATCTTTGACTAGATTTCACCTGTTACAAAATGCCATATCCAGGCTTGGACTCCTATTTTTAAACACCTTGATAATAGATTGCTTTTCCCAATGTGTCTATATTCTGAAAGAATACCTGAATGTACCAATGTGTCAAATATCTTTAAAGCAGCAAAGCATAGAGAACAAATGAGAAAAGCCACAAAATAAAATGCCAGCCGATTCACAGCATACAGGATTATTTTGGTTTCTCAGATATTAACAACACTGTTATGTTGGCTATGTCTAAGATGAAATGTAGAAACTCCCTTGGGCTTACAATACTGATGATACTTAAGCAACTAATACTTATCTGGTATCTTTTGAATATCTGGTATCTTTTAAATATTCTGTATCTTGTGTTCTTTTACCCAAGATTGAGACAGGTGGGTTTTGAATCAACAGACTTTACCTGTGTAGCCAGATAGTGTACCAGATAGGTGTCCTTATTCACTTGCATGAAATTCTGTATTTCTTCCTTCAGGAAATATTAGAAGTAGCATATTTATTAGTCAATCATGCCAAAGGCTTTATTTGTTCAACTGACTGCTACTTACAAACAATAATTACAGCATGACAGATGGCAAAACACTGATATTTTCATTTTTCACTGCATAACAACAGCCTGATCTTGAATAGATGGGATTACTATGAATGAGGAAAAACCATCTAGGTACACAGCATAAAATAAAGTAATATATAATTACTTCAAATTATTAGAATTTAGAATTAGTAGTAATTATTAAATTACTAAAAATTTAAATAAATCATTTCTAATTATATATAATGTATTATGTAGAATAAACGTGTTCTTGGTCTCTTCAAAACTGTCCCTTACTTATGAAGCCACAGTACTGTTTAAAATGCCTTAACTGAAACAGTTTGTGTAGGGTATATATTATCTTTTATTAGACTGACTACATAGAGTTGTACAGAGTGGAGTATTTTTATTGTTTTATAGCATGTTTTAAATACCTTAAATCTAAGTGGATAAAAGTGCATATACAAAAGAGCGAGTTTTTCTTTCATTAAGGGTAACAGCATTATCAAAATTCAGCTATGACAGGGAAAAAAAACCAAACCAAAACAAAATTAAACAAAACAACAAATAAAAAGGTGAGCCACCTGGAGGAGCACTGCAGGAAGGTGCCTGGATTCTTAAGATTCTTCACTTAAAATCTGGGTAGGACATTGTTTAGGGCTCCTACCCATTTCAGTGCAGCTAACCTTTCATTGTCTGTCTCTTTCTCAGGTTCAGCCCTTTCCCAGATCGCTCCCCTTGACATAGCCCAAAAAAGTCCAGGTCCAGCTAGAGGTCAGGCAGGAGCCAGCCTTCTGCATATCCTGAGCCCTCTGAGTTCTAAAGAAATTGCATTGATGGTGATGGTCCCTACTGCCCCACCCCAGAGCTGTGTGCTGTGCAACAGGGCTGGTGCAGGCACCCATCCATCCCTGGAGAGGACTCGAAGCTGTGAATGTTGATCAGAGATGAATTCCTGACTGTTGCCAAGAGCAGGCCACGTTTACCACGGATGCCAGAACATGCTGGCACTTCCCATGAGGCAACATTTCTTCATTTCCCATGGAGCAGCTTTTGCAGCTCCATGCTCAAAGCAAGGGTGCTTGTAAACCTCCCTGCTGGAGATCTCTATATGTTATATACAGGGATTCCTGGTATGTAAAGTGATGCATGGAATGATGCTTAGGCATAGAATGTACTTTCAACAAGATCTGTAAAGGAAAGTTACTGTGACCAAGAGCTCCCTCGTGTGCACGACAGAGTGAGCAGAAGGTCCATCTCTGCGCAGGTCTCAGCTCGGGGTCCTGCAACCCACGGAGCAGCAGCATCCTGCCCTGGGGGGTTCCATGCCATGGAGGTCCCCACACAGGGCCAATACAACTTGCCCAGTCATCTCTCTCCCTCTAATTCCATGACGGCCAGCTCCTCCTACTCCGGCAGCTCTCAGCTGCTTCCTCTGTGAAGTTGTGCCTGTGGAAACAGAGTAAATGCTTGATTTTGGGTGTAGCTGAATTTGTTCTTCACCTAAAACGTTTATGAAAATGTGTTCTCTTCTCGAGGTGTCCTGTCTGGATGTGTTTTGGCTTTTATGTAACTAGCTATCACGAGCATAGACAGTAGCACACTGACTTTTTAGATGAACAAGCTCATTCCTTGTTCACTGCAATTTTGAAAAAACATGAGAACAGAGGTTACAAAATGCACTGAACCTTAACAGAAAGGATAAATTCAACCAGTTTTAAGGTCTGCTGATTTTTTTCCTCCACAGCATGACTTTGCACAAACCACACTGACACTGTGGGATGAAACTGTGTTAGTACTTAGGCATACTTCACTGCCCTCCAAGCATTTTGCAGGTGCCAGTGTTGGTCAGAGCTGCTTCTTCAAGTATGAAGGAGAGTGAAAAGGCAGATTAATTTGTTTTATAACCTGACCAGCTTATTTTCATAACTTTAATCTATCCAAAACCAAGCACTGTGCTGGCAAGTAACCAGGAATTGGTATCTGGATATCAAGGCCTATAACTTAAGTAAAAGGTGTCAAAGTGAGCCCAAAGTAAAGATTTTGAAAGCTGAGGTACTTAAAATGGTGAAACTTTACCATGTTTGGTGAGTTTGAGTAGCAAGATAAAGCATACCATGGAATGTAGTTAAAGTGAGACTTAAAAATGGTAAAGTGCATTTTTTTCAACTATTACATGCCATTAGATTTCTGGAAAGGTATGATGGTCACACAGACTAAGGCATTTTATGAAAACATGGTTCAAAACTTCCTGTAGAGAGGATTGTATGTTAAAGAACTCTAGAGGTGAAGAACAGCTTTTTCTGTTTTACTACTCAAATAACAGGAAATGTTATCTCTGTCATAAGATCTCATTTTATCTGCTTCAAATTACATTTGTATCCACAGCTTCTAGTATGGGTAGAAGGTCTCTAACTGCTCCAGGAGGAAAGATTTGAAGCTTGTCTCAGCTACTAGGCAGAGAAAAGGAAATGCAGACATGTGTTTCCTCTACTCTGCAGGTTTCTTCAGCCTTTCTGCAGCTGCTTCCATATGTGTTTTTGAAGAAATAAACGCCTTGTACCACTACAGTTCATTAGCATTCTTCAGGAGAGTGTATTTAATTAACACCTACACCAGAAGCTCTTGACAATTTTAATCTTGACAATGTAAGATTGACAATTTTAATTTTTCACAGACAGAAAATGGCAATGTAGGTTTACAAACTTGAAGCTGAAGCAACCTAACAGCAAAATGAACCTTTGTTTTTTCTCATCTTTGACTGAGAACTATGTTATAAGTTTACACATAAGCTACTAAACATATTAATAAAATTATTTAGCTATGCATGTATGTTGTGGGAAGGTTGTAGTTCAGAAATATTCTGTCATAATAGAGAAAAAAAATTATAAAGGTTTTTCTTAAGCATGAACTATGCTAAAGAGCATCTGAAACCGAGTCTTACGCTAATGAAACAGACTGTCCAGTAGGAAAGACAAACTCTTCACATGATTCCCTCTAAAATACCTTTATTGAAGTTTACTTAGAGTTAACATTTAAATATTATTTGCACAGTAAGATAATAAAGACAACATGTGAAATTTAATTATTTCACAAACAGAATGGCTACACATGGAGACAGAATGGAAACTGGAAAGAATATGGTGACAGTTCAGAGCAGCACTAGCAACCTGGAAAACCAGCAACCTGATTAATGCTTGTATTATTAATGCTACTGTTTCTTCTTAATTTTATAGTTATTATTTATTTATTATTTGTGTGTTGTTATTTATTATTAACTTTAATATACTTCTTACTACTTCCATTATTAATTTTTTTAATCCTTGTAAGGATTACTAGTTATTAACTGGCTAACTCCAGAAAAATTCTGATGAAATCAACAAGTGCAAAGGCATATGTAATGTGCTGCTAAAAGAGGAAAGCTCAGCTCCTTAGTGTTATAAATTAATACCTAGTTCCATAAACTGTTTAGGGAATTGAATATCACTACAACTGAGGTGTTCAAGGAGATGTACAAATCAAACCAGTTTCAAGCTTCAAAAGAAGTAATGATGTTCATAAGCAGTTCATGATGCTAATAGCCAGTTCTTGATTACTATCAATCGTTACCACTACCCAGACAAGACAATTAGTCCTTAACAAATCTATCCCAGATGAGCTGCGAGTGCACAGCACAGCAGAGCCAATGCTCTGTACTTAGTGGTGATGGCTGTGCACTTAGGTGGTCCTCAGTCAGCAGGGTAAAGGTGATCGGGCTCGAGAGAACCTCCCAGGCAGTTTTCCTTCTTTCTCATGAACTCGGCTGATGTTACTTCGCTGATACTCTTTGTCCCTGATTCAAAAGAAAAGGCAGTGGTCTCGTCTGCTTTTGGTGCCTTATTTGGGGTACTGGGGCATGTTCTGAATTATGCTAAATCTGCAGCTGCCACCGGACACCTTTCTTGCCTGCTATGCAGGGCTGTCTTGGCTTTACTGGGCATCTTTCCCCTTCTGTTTCATTGTTTGGTTATTTGGTGACATGTTTCCAACTGTCATTTCTTAGGTAAGCTTGATTTTGCCTACTCAGTGATGCTTTAAGAAAACAGCTGGGAATAGTGAACTATGAAACTGTAAACTGTACAGGATCATTTCAGGTGCTGTGAAAAAACATAGAGTGAGTCTCCCTGCAGTGTGTTTCTTGCCACACAGAGAAGGTGACTGGGAATGCTCTGCGGAGGCATACAGGTCCTACAACCCCGTAATCACCAAGTTAAATAAAATGGCTGAAGCTGCCATTTTATATATCTGGCACAGATATATTATCTGCTTTTGAGTCGTTTCAGCTATCAGCCAACGCTTAAATGCAATCTGAAATAAAACCGGTGTGTTTAAATGAAAACAGCAGAATGTTAATTGTAGGTGGATAATGTCTGCCTCAGAGGTGGGGTGGATGCTTGGTCAAGCATCTGCCATCTTACTTTAATCCACACCTACCAATCCATCTGAGCCTTCGACCTGTGAATTTTGGGTACCTCTGCCCTGTAAAATCCACTGTCCTCAAACAGGTGCCCAAGTGCTGGTAGTGAAGTTCATGGTCTCCACAGGCTGTCTCAGGAGTCGCCTCGTGGAGGCCAGAGGATGACGGAGCGGCACCCCGCTTCGTGTGGCGTGGTGCCTCTTCGGCGCCAGGCACCTCATGCGGGTCACGCCTTCTGCTCCCGCCGGGCAAGACGCCAGACCCGTCCCATCACAGGTTCACTCTCCCGCCCCAGACCGGAGCCGAGCTCTCCCGCTCCTACTCTGCCTGACCTACCGCAGAACCCAAAACGAATGCACGGACCGCGGTTACCTTTGCCTTCGTCTTCGGAATGGTTTACGCTCTAGAACTAGGTAGTTCCTCCAAAGGACTCGAACCCACAGACCCGCCCGGGGCGCGACCGCATAAAGGTGCGGCCCCG
>NW_008616303.1:0-1468 GCF_000691845.1 Merops nubicus
ATGTTAAACAGGACTGGTCCCAGCACATCTGTGACTTTAAATTTTAATTACCATAAAAACAAATACTATAAACTAGTATTTCATTAGTTTTGCTCTTCACAGTACACTAGAATTTTCTGGGTCCTAACTCTACCAGACAAACATGATCAAACTTCTGTGAAAAGTAATTCCTTCTGGCAGATGGTTCTGTTTCACTTCTGCTTTACAGCCCTTTGCCCTTCACAGCAAGATGTTTCCCTAAAATCATTTCTACACTGAGGGAAAAACGTCCCCATCCCATCTCCTGTCCTAATGCCAACACCCTGACAGGTTCTCATCTCCCTGGCTGTGGATGTGGCCACACGTGCTCGGGTGGCTCATTAGTTTATAGCTGCCCAGTTTAACTGAAATTGGCAGTAGTGGAGTCAGTCTGACAAGATAAAGCACCTCTGATGCTGATACCAGAGAGAAGGATTTCCCAGAATCACCTTCTTAAATCCCACCTGTGAAGCCAGAAAACTTCTTTGGTGATGGAGTGATGAGAGCTAAAGGATCTTTTGTAGTTATCTGTCCTGTGGCAGTGATCTTAGCTTGGACTATCACCTTCTTCTTCGGTGTGCCTGAAGACTTGGAATTAGCTTCTGTAAAACAGGAAGTTCCAAAACAGCAGTCAGAAAACATCTCAACACAATTTATAAGTCTTAAAACAACAGTGGATGGAGAAGAAAAAAAAACAAAGGAGGAACATTTTTCAGAGATCAAAAGTTAAAAGATGACATAACTTAACTAAAGATCATGGGGAAAAAAAGCTGGAAATGGAAAATAACCAATGCCTGCTCCTGGGATTTATCTGCCTGTGTCTGCACATGAATTAAATCCCCTAGAACTGCTCCCTAATCAGTAGTGACAAACAAATTAAGAAGTGTCCCTGTAGAAGTGACTCTCATTCCCTTTCCTCCAGGGGTGAGACATGGATTTGAGCAGCACCACCCCCTCTGTCACCAGGTCACACGACCACATCAGTGAGGATTTTGTGGTAAAGGGACAGCTGCAGTGCAGTGGTGCACCCTGGACACCAGTAAAGCAGGAAAGTGACCCAGGCTCTGCCTTGTGCCTCACCTGAGATGTGCTTGTTGATTAATTCCTTCTCCTGATCTTGTAGCTCCTCCCATCCTTCCAAGTCTGTGATGTCTTCAATTTTCTTGGTGGTGGCCCGGGCCTTCTCTAGCTTCTCAAATATGCACTTCACATGGTACCACTCCTTCATGTCCCCTCCAGACTCCGTGAAGGGGTTGGGGACGATCTTCCCAATGCGCACCACTCCTTTCACGATCTTCTCCTTGCACTTCTTGCAGCCCGCGGTGCCGCGCTTGGCATAGTCCACGCAGTACCTCTGCTCCGCCATCTCCTCGGCGCCCGAGCAGGCTCGGCGAAGCCAGACCGTCCAAAGCTGGGAGAAACGGAAAGCCCCAGCACCGCCGCGCTGGTC
>NW_008616304.1:0-11590 GCF_000691845.1 Merops nubicus
CCCCTCCCGGCGGGGAAAACGCCTGCTCCGGCAGAGCCGCCGCTGAGCCGCCCTGAGCCGCGCACGATTCGTTATTTTATTACCGAACTTAGGCTGTGTATTTATTTTCTTTCTCTGGCTGGGTCTCCTGGCCTGGGCGAGGTTATTGAACTTATTCCTGCAGTGGCACCAGCGCTGAGGATGTGGCTGAGCAGCGTGGGGCGGGGAGGGGATGGAGAAAAGCATGTTTTGTTTGTTAAAAGATAAATTATATCTGCCAGAAATAACAAAGCAAATAACCGGCGTTTTCCAAAGAAATGCAAGGGATAAAACAACTGTTTTACATAGGACTAGTTGTCTCTAATGAGCTGAGAGATTTTTAGAACTAAGACGAATTATCTAAAGTAATGCATTTTCTTGCAGTGGCTGTTATCTTTAAAGGTTTATGCTCTGCAAATTCAAAGCAATGGGATGGTAATTTAAGAAAAGAGTTAATTCATTATTTAATAACTTATGCCTTATAAGGATAAAGTAATTATTATATGTTTCTGAGAGAAATGTGGAAATCTTTCTGTTCTGCTAGAAACATGAACCTCTGAATCTTTTTACCATTATTATATGTCTTGTACTATAAACAAGGCTGCCCTTAAAATGCCAGTATGGGGCTGACAGCTAGATAGCATGGATGCATCTTGCACCTTTAAAGGTACGATTTTCCTGGTATAAATATCTCAGCTCTGAGACTGGAACAATCTAGAGCAGCGAATGTGAAGATGAGCTGCTGTAAATTCTGTTAGTAGGGTTGGGTTTTTTTGTCAGCATGGATATTTTGATCCGTGTTTGTACCTCTTTACAGCCCTGACAGATTTAGCTGTGTCAGCAGTCGTGCTTGGAGGTGGGCCTGACCTTGCAATCGCCTGAAGAAGTGCCTGCCAGTTTCTTCAGACTTTTCTCTCATGTCTGCTCCACCCTCCTTAGCCCTGGAGAGTCCTCTGCTCACTTCTTCCTCCTCGTGTTTTAAATATGAAGGCTGTGCTTTATTTTTCCATCCAGTTCTTGCAGTTAGGGGGCACCACTTACAGTTATGACCTGTTTGGCTCCATGTGGGAGGCATCGATTTTGGAAAAATGTGTTTTAAGCTACTGAGAACTCCCTGTTTTTTAGAACTTCTTTTTTGTTGTTCTGTTAAATGTAGCTGCTGGTCTAGATCACTCATTCCTACTGACGAGTGCCGCATAATTCTGTAGAACTGCAGTCAGATCCTGGGCTTTTTTTATGCTGCTTGACAGGCTTTATGTGGGCTTGGTGCTAAGGAGTTATCTCTGACCTCAAATTCCTTGATAGACAATCTGTCAGCTTTGGAAATTCCAGGAGAGTGGAAGGAAGAGGATACAGCGCCGGTGTATGGTATCCTTTCATGCATGTATATCAGGGTTTCAGCTGTTCTTTGCTCCTCCATTTTATGCTTGCTAGGTGCCTAGAATCAAAGGATACAGTTTTTACTGGGTTCTTATGATTAATGCCTCCTTTTCCAGGGGTTTGCCACCGCCACAGCAGCAACAGATGCTGAGCTTGCGGGCAACAAATCAACCATCGCTGCTCAATGCCAATCCCATGCTTCAGCGGGCCTTACTCATGCAGCAGATGCAAGGTACTGTCGTTATGGGAGACACTTACTGGAGTTATTTAATCATCCTTCGAGGACTGAAACCGTAGCGTGGCTATTTCTTGCTGAACTGGTGAAGTCTTTGTATTTGGCAGTTCTGTTTGTTGTGGTTTTTTTTACCTTTTGAAATTTGATCATAGTCCACCTCACAGAGGTTCTTCAGGTCTTGAAAATCCCACGTGTCCAACTGTTCACAACTGGGCTTCTAGAAGGTATCAGGATAGGTACTAGATATGTGCCTTCCCTTTTGGATTTGGTGGCACGAGTGGTTTTCATCAATATATTTAGATAAAATGCTTAGATTTGTATTGGTTGTTTGTCTTCCTTGGTTGGAAGGTTGAAAACAGCTTCTTCCCTCATCTGTTACATACATGCTAACCTTGTTTGGAGGAGGTGCTTGTCTATGTCCAAACTTAGTGCAGTCCAAACAAATAAAGTATACTGTGGTGGAAAATGGTTTGGGTTTCAATTGTCTTGTGAAATTTCAGTTCCCTGAAATGACTTTCATTTGTGTGATGGATAATATTAGTGTTCTTCCATCACTGTGTTTCCACAAGTAGATTTTATTTTTCCAGATGGGATGTTTTCAAAACAAATTTTATGAAGCTGCCTTAATATCATTTCTAACATGCAGATATATAAAGCCATGTATTTGGTTTTGCTCACATCTTAACCTGACAGCTCTTTTCGACACAAAATCACTACCTGGCATAGTTTTGAAGTGCCTAGTTTAGATTAATGCCTGCAATTTTTATCTTGCCTGTGAATCATGCCCAGATGTGAAGACAATAGATTTATTCTGTATGTCATTAACTCTCCTTTTGTTCTCTCTGCCCATTTGATGTGAGGGCTCTCTAGTGACTCCAGTGGCTCTCTACAGATCTCTCTCAGTTTGAAGGGAAACTGGCAGTGAAAAAGGACAAGCCATGCTCTGAAGATTGGTGTATATATAATTGTGTCAAGAAAATGTCTGACTGCTATAGTCAGCCATACTCCTTTCATATATGTCTGACATTAGCATGGCCTGACCTTTTCCCTGAAGCAAGATTTCTTACTGAGAAGTTGTATTTAAATAGTATGCCAAGGACCTGAGGCAAATTAGATATGAGAGCAGGATAAAGTTAACAAATACTCTGCATGCACTCTGTCTTAGTGCCATTCCTCCTCTTTTTCACCTCTACGTGCTGAGTTGTGACTTCTCTTTATCTACACCAGCTAGACACAAGTAACATGTAATACAGTTTCAATGTCCAGTGTGGCCCTTAGAGATCTGAAATTTTTTGGCCATTCAGGTGTGGATTACATGTAAGAATATCTGATGCTGTGGTATTTCTGTACCTGGGAAACATCAACATAAATAATTCATTGTCTGTATGTGGCTTCAGCAATGGGAATAAGAAAACATAAACACTTCAAATTGAAATGGATGTGCAGTTCTTTAAAGGCACTAAACCAAGAGCAGGAGATGATTTCTTGCTTTATAGATTTTTCTAATACAGCTGTGCCTTTTTACAGTAAGAAATTATTTATGGTAAGTAATAAGGGATACGATTACTTTTGAAGACAAACTTCTCTCAGGATTTAAACAGTGTAGCTTATTTTTTTCAGATTTTGGGTGCATGTCTCCAAACTTCTCTGCCCTGTTTAAGACAGAGTATGCACTAATTCCAGTGTGAAATAAAAAATTGCAACAGAAGTCCAGGTTTCCAGAAGGGTGGACAGCTTCTGGGGGTGTAGCTGAGGCATCTGGGCACTTCTGTTCTCTCACCCCTGAAACAGGGATAGCGAGGACTGCCTTTTTAAAGAATTGGTGAGATTTGGTTAACAGTCTCACCAGTTGTGGGTGCTGAAAAGAACTGTTCAGGAAGCAGAGCATTATAATTGGAAATGGCAGAGTCTCACGTGTCAGAGTTCAGGTTGACATGTTGAGCCTGCATGACAGCCAGGTGGCAGAGAGGACTGTGGAATCTTTTGTTTGAAAAGTCCAGTGTTGTTTTAAATGAAATGATGTTGCTGGGTTGTGTTAAACAGTATCTGTACTATGGCTTGAGCTGCCAGCTGCACAAATGTGGGATGAATTTTCCTTTTTTACAGAGAGTTTTTGTAAAACGAGACCTTGTTTGTCGCAAACACAAGCGCTAGTGTGCCCAGATCAAATAATTGCTCTAATGATCTTAGCCTGCAGTGACAATTATAATTAATTAGCCCGATACGTAGTAATAGTTGCTATTACATCAAATTCTCTTCTGGGGTGGGCTGAAGAGGGTAGAGCACGGAGTGGCCGTACAGTGCCCAGTGAAGTAGAGGGTCTTGCATGGAGGAGCCCTTCCCCTCTCTACCTCCTGCTTGTGCAGGTAGAAGATTTTCTCTCTCCTTTGCAGACTGCAGGGTGGTGATATGCTGTGTGTTTGTATTTACAGGAAACCTGCGTGGATTTAACATGACAGCGCCAGCACTGCAGCAGTTTTTCCCTCAGGCTACAAGACATTCCCTCCTAGGGCCACCACCTGTTGGGGTCTCCTTAAAGCCAGCTCGGCTGGGCTTCCCTGGCCTTCCCTTCCAGCGGCAGAACCGGACCTTCCGCAAGGTGGGCTTGTGGTTTCCAGCTGTTTGGGAGCTTTGTGCTCCTGCTGAGCTTGCAGCAGTTGGCTGTATCGTAGGTGGAGAACAAAAGAGGAGGGAGAGAGTCTTACAATGAAAACTGTTTTGCACCATGCTGCTGACACAGAAATGCAGAAGGATTCCATCCCTAAGGTTCTTCTGGTCCGTATTTACATTTCTGATAAAAATGTTTCTTGTCACTTCTTGCCCAAGAAAGAGAATTCCTCATAGCAAAACTGTTTAAACCTAAGAAATAAAAAGAGCCTTTAGAACTACCAGCTTCAAAGTAATTCAGAGAAATTCTGGCTGAGTGCTTTGCTCTTCACAGGAGCCAGAGTTCTCCCCCATTAGCCTTCCAAAGCAGTTAGTTGTTCCCAAATGACTTGCGCCTACCATGGACACGTCACTCTGCCTGTTTGGGCTGTTTTCCAATTTTTCAAGATCAGTATCATATTTGGTTTTGTGGATTTTATAAAATGTACAGTTGTCTTTGTAGAAACCTTTCTCACTTTCCACCGTTAAGATCTCCTTTGTATTATGGAAATAGTTCTTGGATTAATTGTTGAGTACTTCCTTCCTCTTAGATTAGCTTTGGCATATGTGATCCCATTCTGTCAAAAAGATGTAGTGGGTAAGGTAGACTTCTACTCTTGGACTGTTCTTTTGCTGGAGTTGAAATGAAGGGGGATTATTTTGGACTATTCTTTCTCTTTGCCTGTGCACCACTTGCCAGAGTCTTTCTAAAGTGACTCTACCCTTTCAAAACAGCTTGGTACTTAAGGTGCTGGAGAAACATCATGGGTTGCCTGTGAAACTAAAGTGCCTTACTGTGTTTAACTATATAAGCTTGCCTGAAGCAAGGCAGTCCATTGTAAAACATATATTCCTTTCATTCCTGTGTGCTGGAATTGCCATTCCCACCCCACAGTAGAGATTGGGTGCTTTGGGCAGTGTGTTGGGCTTGAGGAAGGACAGAGAGCTGGCAGTGACTCTCTGCCCATTGCAGGATTTCCAGAGGGTCCCTGACAGGAAGCGGGAACTAGATCCTGGTTCTTCATCTCAGACACAAGGTGATGAGAAGATGGAAATCCCAGAGGGAGTGCAGGCAGGGTCAGAGCAGAACAACTCCTCACTATCCACAGGTAAGGGGAAGCCTGTAGTGAAACACATGCTTTGAGACATTATGAACTTCTCTTTGCTGTTCCTGCAGCAAAGACTGGAGATGGCTTTAGTTTTAATCAGCTACATTTCTCCCTAATTGTACATACTTAAACCACCTGTGATAGCCTTTTGCTATGGGTTTTATATATCCTTTTATCCTAAATATTTTTGGTTTTGTAAGCCAGCTCCATATCTCTTGCATGGAAGCCTCTCAGAAGTCACTTTGACAGTGAGCCCCATTTAAGATATGGGGAGAAGAAACCTGGTTTGCAATTAAACCTTCCACATTCCCTTACCCCTGCTGCACTCAACATCTCATGGAGTCAAACACATGAAGCAGAACCAGTTGCAATCAACATGCTAAGGAAGAGATGTCAACTCATCTCATACAGGGAGCACTTGTGCTCCAGTTGTCAGGACAGAAACTGCTGGCACTGAATCTCTTACAGCATCAGATGTGATACACATGTGGGAATGTTATTTCTGACTGAAGAGTGCCTAATCTAAAAATGCAGGCATATGATTGTAACCAGTGTATATGCAGTGGTGAAAATTACCTGATGAAATGATTGCTGTCAGATAGATATGCCACCTTGGCTTATGTTAATGTTCCTAAGATCTGGGCTCTCGTTAATGAGGTATAGGACTAAAACCCACTTAGTAGATATAATCATAGATATCTTTCTGGATAACACCTCATACTGTGACATCTGTAATAAAAATCAAATCTCTTAGGTCATTATCTAACCTTGTCACTACAATTCTCAAATTCAGGATAAGCAAGTGTGCAGTATTATTTGCTTAAACAGAGCTTTATTGGCAGTGGTTATTCAGTTAGGGAACATGCTCCAGGTGGCATGGATCTGCTTTGCTAAGGAGATCTCCTTCTGTGTTCCTGCAGAGCCAAGAATTCCAACAGAATCTGTGTTGAACACTGAGCCTGCAGCAAAAAGACTGAAGAGGTATTTATTGTATGGGGTACTGAAATAGTTACTGGGTTTAGAATTATTGTGTAATTATTTTTTTCTAATAATGAGGGCTGTACTATACTGGCCTGATGTCTAGCATGTAGGAGGTATTTCAGATGCTCATAAACAAATCAGAAAATCTCATGATGCTTGCTGCAATCCAGGGTGTTGTAGGGTCATAGAATCATAGACTCTTACTGATTGTCACTGCTGTGGGAATAAAAACTAAGGGATGCAGCTCATGTAAATGTGCAACAAAGCAGAGTTTGCTCACACGTTCTTCTGACAGGCTTCTTGGAGGAAGCAGAGATGTTCTTTTCTATTCTGATCTGTTTCTCTAATTTTCTTCCCTAAATGTCAAGAAGGGAAATGAGCAGCCACCTATCAGTAGAGAGGAAAAGACTTGGAACACGTGAGGTTTCCGTAGGTGTGGAAGAGGGTAGTTGATTTGGAGGAGTGGGAAAGGGAAGGGAATCGGTACTGCCGAGTATCCACGAGTGATTTCTGTATCCCTTCTGCAGAGATTGCCTTGCCAGTACCCCTGTCTGCTGGGTAAAAATAGCCAAAGGCAATCCTATTAGGGGAAGGGCTGCCAGCGCAGGCCTGCTGGCCATGGCAGGGTCCTCCTGCACCCTCTGCCTCCCCGCGGGCTGCAGGAGGGGACGGGCGAGGCTGCATTGCCATCTAGTGGGAAGGCACGTCCTGGAGCTCCTGGTGCCATCTGCACCGTGCTGTACCTCGCCAGAGCTGTCGCCGGTAGCTGCTGCGGGGGGAGGAGAGGAGGGAGTGAAAGCAGATTTCTGGAGGCACTGATTTGAGAGTTCTCCAACATATGTTAATGTCTATGAGTCAGGACTCCTGGGTCCTCTTATCTTCCCTGTTAACAATCCACCGTGTGGTTTTGCACAGATTTCTTCACCTCTCTGTCTCCCATCTGTAGATAGAGATTAATGGCTAGCTTTAGGGGAGTATATACCAAGATTACTTTGATGTTCAGATATTACCTTGATCGTGTAAAACATTAAAGAGTGATAAATATTATGTGAGCGGGGACTATCGTAAATTATGGACTCTGATTAGCAAGAAAGTGAGCAAATTCAATTAGAGCTAGGTCGAATGTATTTGAGTGTATGCTTCGTTAATGTTTGCCAAAGCTAATTTAATTTTAATTACATTAATATTTGGTAGGGCATTAATCAGAGTCCTGTTACATACATTGAAAAAAGTGTCAAATCTGAGGAATGACAGATCTCACTGCAGCAAGCCTGCTATTAGGAAAATCCTTTCCTGAGCAGTGGTTAGGGACTGCCAGATTTGATGCATATATTACGGCTGGTATTTACTTAGAATAGATCATTCCTTAGCTTTTTTTTTTTTTGAAGTGTTTCTGTTTACGTCCAAGGAACAGATGATGGATCTCTGAAAAGTTTACTGTTCTCATATTGCCTTTCACAGATGAGAAGGGCATTCCCCCATCCATGTCACAAACTTCTGTTTCGTGCTCCATTGTTCCATTTCCCTTTGGCCAGGAATACTGCCTCCTTCTTCATTCCAGGTTTTTCCCACTTCTGCCTTTTTTCCTATGTACCATCTGTATGCCTGGAACAGCATCCTCATTCCAGTGCAGAAAGCACTCATCATCTTCAAACCCTCCTTGAACACCCACTTCTCCTAGCATGGCCTGACAAGTATCCATATAAAACCATTTCCTCCCTAGACGATGCTCGTGGTGGCTTTTCCTCCCCTAGAGTGCTCCTTAGATTTGCAGTTTAGACTGCAAACCCTTGCCCTGGAGTGCTGTCACCATCTGTGTGTGGCATAGAGCTGAGCCTGCTGGCAGCACTTGACAAATAATGTTAATGCCAGCCACTCTTGTTTTCGTCGTGTTTGCACTGCCCAAACCCTGCTGTGTATTTATAGCCATGTAACCCAGTTACATTATCACTTATCAACCTGATAAATTACACGGGGGGTGTGAGTTTGGATCACTGGATGCAGTACCTGCCCAGCCTGCCTTCCTGCTTGTGCAGAAGGTGCTGCTCCCTGTTGGCAGAAGGACACCAGTGGGTGGGATATTGAGCTGGCCTGAGAGAGAAGACATTCAAACCATGGTGAAAAGTGTTAGCCTTGATGGAAAAATAGGGGATGGAGAACGATATTGTGAAGTACACTTTGTACTCTCTAGAAGTCAACTGCTTATTCTCAGCAGTCCCTTTGGGATCTTTTTTTTCTCCTTAGCAGATCAAATAAAAGAAAGCAAAGTTCTTTTGATTTGCACCTTGTACAGTTGCAGCTCCCTCACAAGCAGAACTGCAGGGTCTCAGGAACAAAACACAACTAATACAAATAGAGCAGGCAGTTACAAAATCCCAGTAAGACACTACTGGGAACCTATGGAGTTCTGACAGGCCTCTATTCCCTCATGCACAGAGCAGCCTGGAGTACTGTCCGGGTGTTGCAGTTCCCCTGTAGGTCACCAGTCAAGAGAGGAGTGAGCTCTTGGAGCTCTTATTATTTCCT
Organism: Merops nubicus; assembly: GCF_000691845.1. Lineage (NCBI taxonomy): Eukaryota > Metazoa > Chordata > Aves > Coraciiformes > Meropidae > Merops > Merops nubicus. The sequence goes on from NW_008616304.1 coordinate 8,896, forward strand.
GTATGAACTTATTTCCCTGCAGGCCTCTTTCAGGAGAGGGCAGTGATCCAAAAAATCAATTGTAACCTTCTTGTCCAGATGATTTGGCTGCTGTTTATGAATCTGTTCTAGAATGCCTACTTTCACTGTTTTTATTTATTTCTGCTGAATCCTTGCCTGAAATACCACGTCCAGTAGCTTATTGGTTTGTGGGTTTAGCAGAGAGTGTGGTAGCTTAGACCCCAGCCTGTGCCTTGCTGTGTCTTCCAAATCTCCTTATCTGTAACATGGCAAGTAAGGTTATTTTCTTGATATTCTTGAAGTGTGACTGAGGAGTCTGCATTAGAGGATGCCACAGACAGCAAAGAATCAGGAGAGTCAAGCATCCAGGTCCAAGCTGATGGTGAGTTGTTGAGCACTGTGATTTTCACTTTCAGGGCACTCCTTGCTGGAACTGCACCTGTAGATCAGCATCTGTAGATCCTGTCAGTCTTGTCAGGAATGTCCTTTCTCCAGTCATAGAGGATGGGGAAAGGAGGAGAAAATCTAGAGACCAAATCTGAATGTAATCCCTGAAACCTCGTTACCAAATGCAAACGGTGGAAGTTTCCCTCTTTAATAAAGATTTATTTGGAGAAAGGTTTGTGCACTGGGCTTACAGCCAACAGCACTGTGAGGAAGGCTCCCTGACTTCATTCACCTGCTGCTTTGTTTTTTCTGTCATTGCTATTTTGATTTAAGGCAGCTAAAAGGACTCTCTCCTCCTAGGTACAGACAATGCAAAGGAGTACACAGCTGAAGATCTCTCTAAAGAGAGGAAATTCTCTGAGGAACCAAAGGCTCCTGAGGTGAGTAGACACACTCCATGCAGGGGTGTGCAGAACATACAACCTCCTCCTCAATCCCAGAGAAGCCCGTTGCCACTGGGAACCAGATGGCACCCACGTCTGGAGCTCTGTCTCCTGCTGTAAGCTGTTGTCCCTGGCAATAAGGCAGAATATGTCTGCAATTAGTGCTCAGTCTGCTCTGAGTTGCTGCCTTTGTACCTCTGCTAGCCTGCACCTTACCTACTGCTGGCTGTTTGTGGATGCTGGGGTTCACTGAGATTGCAGTATTCATCTGGAATGAATGGAAGTTGAATTAAAAGAGGCACTGAAAAATACATGCATTGAGGACCATAGCTAAATACAGCCTTTATGTTGCTGAAGAGCAGATGTGAAAAAATTCAGGTGATGGTTGTAAAGATGCAGCTACTGTGGCACTTGCCATCACAGCAGGTATGAGCAGATAGTGGGAGTGTGTGCTTTTGAAAAGCAGCTTAGAAGAATGAGACACAGGTGAAGCCAGAAACCCAAAAGTCTCTTGCATGAGATACCTTGCCCATATGCTAAACCAGGATCTTAGGCTGTATGAATCTAACCAGACAAAGATTTAACTCATGATGTGAATCAGACTTGAAAGTCTCCTATAACTGGAGACATTGGTTGATGTGATGAGTTGTATCATCCTGCCCTTGTTCGAGTCCCTTACTCCACCAGGTGTGGTGCTGAGTTGCCTTTGTTTCTGCAGTGGAGAAACGTGAGGTGATGGTCTCCCTTACCAAGGCAGTGTTTGTTGCTCCAGTCCCCAGAGACTAGGTCACAGAGGTCTACAGGGCCTGCAGAAAAAACCATCTGCATTGACAGGCTTGGTCCTGTGACACAGGGATCACTGATTTAGCAGTGTTGGGAGGAGTATGTATGGGAGTCTTTCTGGTCAGCCTCCTGTGGATTCAAGATTAAATGCATTTTCTTAAGTGGCAGAGAGCTTAGGTTGCATGCAAAAAGCAGGTGTCATTTTTACTGTCTTCTACTGAGAGATGTGACTTAATCTTGACTCCTTTTGGCAGGTGTTGAGCTCTGGAGGTTCACTGAAAGTGACAATCCAGCAGAGCAGTGAGAGCAGAGCTATCAGTACAACAGCTCTGAAACCAGGGCACTGGACCTGCGAGGTGGGTGCAGCTGATCCCAACCCTGAATCGGTCCTTAAATTCTACTGTTACATCTGCAAGACCAACTGCTGCAGTCAGCAGGTAAAAATCCACAGGGCTGACTGGGATATGGGTGGTCAAGAGAAGTGGATTAGATGGCTGGCTGCTGTGGGGAGGTGCAGCAGGAGACTTGTTAGCAAGGGCTCGTGCTTCAGGAGCAAGGAATGTAAAAAATGGTGACAAGCATGCAGATGAAATAAACCTCTCCTGAAGAGCTGGCAGTCAACCCTTCAGAGAGTGAATGTGGGTGGATCCACAGGCAGCCATGCTCTTAAGCTTTTATAGCATTTCATTGCTAAACAGCAGTCAAGAGAATGGAATGTGTAGCTCATACCTGTTATTTTCTGTATTTTGGATACATGTAGATTTTTTTTTTTTCTCCTAACCTCTCTCTCAGAATTTCCAGTCCCACATGGCTGGAATTCAGCACCAGCAGCGACTTGGGGAGATCCAGCACAGGAGCAATGTTTGTTTTGTTTCACTGCTGCCCATGGTGAAGGAGCAGAAGGTGCTAGCAGAAAAAGATGGGTAAGTGTTGGTCTGTGGTAGAAAACTCAATCTGAATGTGGACATACATGGGTTCTAAAACACCTCACTACACTGGGGTGCCCCTGTGTTCTGGGAATGGTACAAAATCCCTCTGGTTTCAGGGGCCTTAATCTACTTCAACGAACTTCCTTCCTGCTG
>NW_008616304.1:11621-17031 GCF_000691845.1 Merops nubicus
GCTTTGACCTGCTGTGTAGTTTTTAATATAGTAGATGAGGCAGGAGACTTGTTTTAAGTGGTCCCTTTCTGTCAGCATGAGTTAAATCAACCTGTATAAATGGCTGGGAAGGGGAGAAGATAAATCTGAGCCATAAAGCTAGAAATGCTGGAGAAAACAATGCCAAGAACAGATTGCAAACTGCAGTATTCCATGGAGAACGTAAAAAGGTGTGACTTACAGATCTATGTGTTGTCACTTCAGAGAGACCCAGCAGCGATGGTGTAACACGTGTCAGATACACTTCACAGGGGATCTAATCAAACATCGCAGGACCCAAGAACACAAGGTAACAACCATAGCATGGATTTCATCTTTCTGCTGACCTTTCTTGGGGATTGAGTGAAAGTGTCTAGCCTCCCCTGCCTCCCAAGCACCAAAGGAAGAGTGATTGGAATGGAGAGATGCACTTAAAGTTATGCCAGTAACGTCCTCACTGTCTAAGAGCACTGCCATGCTGTCTACTGCCTGTGAACACTGGCATTGATCAAGTTTCCAGTATGGCCTGAAGCACCTCTAGGTCATATTTCTTTCATTTCTCAATAAATACGACCTATCACACTCTAATCAATTGAATGGAGGACTTTGTGGACAGTCTGTAAATTTTCAGGGGAAAATGTAGGCAGTCCATCGTGTTCATTGGCTCCTAGGGGAGAAGTGCCAGAACATCTTTTATACGCAGCGTTTGTTTTGCTCTGCATGTTTTCCATCTTTTGGGTGGATAAGAGCTAGAGAGTGCTTTCTTCTGACAAGAAGACTCTTTGTGGTCTCCATGTTTTAGATGCAGGACTGTGACTTTGTTTCACTCAAGATCTAGCTGCATTCCTCCTAAGTGGTGCCTCTTGTGACTCACTGAATTGTCCCTCTTTCCTTAGCTGGCCAAACGCTCCCTTCGTCCCTTCTGCACTGTCTGCAGCCGCCACTTCAAGACCCCTCGCAAGTTTGTGGAGCATATGAAGTCTCCTGAGCACAAACAGAAAGCCAAAGAGGTAATGCTGCCTGAGTGGAGAGCTGGGCAGGGCTCGAGGAGCAGGTTGACTCCCTGCTTCCCTGATTGGCACAGGAATGAGAGGAAGAAGTGCAGTTCTTCCAACCCTGCTTTAATTTGCATCTTTTGCTGGACTTCAATTGTTAGAGTTTAAAAAAATTGAGTGAAAAAGGGACAAGGAGTTAGATGTGTCTAGAAGTGAGATAGCTTTGTACCTCTCTTGCAGTCCCTTCTACTCATCAAATGCAGGCTGTTCAGAGTCTGGGGTCTTTCTTGGTTAAATGAAGAGCACAGAGTTGCTGACCTTTCTTTTCTGTACCTGACAGGTGAGGCTAGGAGAGAAGGAGTTGGGCAGCCCAGAAGATTCAGAGGAGTTGATCACAGTGGATGCTGTTGGCTGTTTTGAAGATGATGATGATGAAGAGGAGGAGGAGGAGGAGGGGGGAGCTGGTGAGGAGGAAGACCCTGATGTAGTGCTGATAGAGAATGAGGATTCTGCTGCCAAGCAGGTATGCCATGCAAAAGCAGAAGGAACGACCTCTCTGAGCATCTGCTGTGGGATCCTGTGACTTAGTTGGTCTTGGCTGACAGAGCTCAGGATTTCAAGAATTCAGTCAACCATCCACCCTGTGGCAGGATGGTGAGGGCTCTGGGGTTCTTCCAGAGCACAGGACAATGCAAAAAAGCATTGGGCACTATGTGGGGGATGCAGGAGGGTGTTTCTGCTGTGCTGTACAGATCCTGCTGGTGTCTTTAAACATTACCTTGCTTCTTCAAGGGAAAGAATTTCTGACAAAGCCATTGACATAGTCCCTCTGAATAGCCCAGCAGGAGCTTGGTCTCAGTAAACGTGTGGAGGTTTATCTTGATAAGTATTTTCCCAGTAGAGAGCAGTTACCAAGAAGGAGGTTACATGGCTGAGCTACTTCAGGCTTGGAGTGCAAGGGTTGTTTTTAATCGTTGTAATGAAGTGATCTGCTGACATTTGGTTTGTGGCTGCCCCTAACCAGATGCTGTACAACTCTGTCTCTGGTATGTGGATCCTCTGTTTAGCTCCCAAGCCTACCAGAAGAATGTAAGAGCCCAGGAGGGGAATGCATAGATACAGTAGGCACTAATGTTCTTTTGGTTTCCAGACTGGGCTGAAGGAAGTGTCTTTGGAGGATTATGAAGGAAGCGAGAAGTATTGTCCAGACACAGCCTATGGTAAGCAAACAGAGCTAAGCACAAAGGCCCACAGAGCCTCCTCTGGCTGCACCTCTAAGAGAGAATGGTCTCTACCTACTGCTATAACAACTTCTTGGGCCACGGTGCTCCAGCATCTGCATTGGACTGGTGCAGGTCACTGCTGCTTGCAGGAGCCAGCTGTTGCTTTAATACTGTGTGATAAAACTTAAGGATGTGATTGATGTTTGTCAGCTACCTTTTGCTTTGAAGAAGAAAGGATGAGAGCCAGATACTGTACTAAGGTAGGAAATGGAACAAGTAGGGGAGGACCACTGAAGAAAGTAGGTAGCAAATGAGGGACGCTCTGAAAAGATGGAGCCTGAAAGCATACTGATGAGAATGCTTTCCAACAGAAATGCAGCTTGGACAGAGATACTGAGCAGTACTGACAGTATCGAGCTCTCTGCCAGAGCCCAGACTGTGCATGTTTCCTCTGCTTGAGAACCCCCACGCTCTACCTAGCGGTTACTCAGACACGTTGCTGGGCTGGTGGGCAGCGTTGTCTCCAGATGGCTGTCTCTGGTCCCCACCCTGCAAGTGATTTTGACTTCAAGCCTCTAAGGGCCACTCGTGTTGTGAGGAGGGCAGCTCTGCAGAGGCTGTTTCGTGCCCAAGGAGAGCTCTGTTGACACCAATCTTCCATATCTCTGTAACCTTTCCCTATCCTGTGGCAGATGGAATAATGATTCATGCTGTGAATGTTCTCTGCGTGTTCCTCTTGCGCGCCTGCTGTCTTCTGCTTGGTTTGATCCCATTACATTAGATCACATGTTCTCTGTAGTTTTCCATTGTATATTCTTTTTTCCTTCCTTTTCCCCCTAAACGCTCTGTGTAGTTTCTTTGCTCTGGCAGCCAGATTTCTCTCTGAATATCAACCACACATCCATTCCATGATAAGATGAGATATTCAGCAAGTCATCTTGCAAACCTGTGACTAACAGAAGCAAAGCTTTCCACTTTTCTTCTTCTCCCTTCCCTCCCCTTCCTTTTTAACATGCTTTCATTATTTGAGTTCCATTCAATGTGATCTGTGATTTCCCTTCCCCTCCCGTTTCGCAGGCCTGGATTTTCTGGTCCCCGTCGCAGGTTACCTCTGCAGGCTGTGTCACAAATTCTACCATAGCGACTCTGCTGCCCGGCTCGCACACTGCAAGTCCCTGATGCATTTTGAGAACTTTCAGGTTAGACCCTTTGGCGATTGCATGGCCTGGCATTTGTTCCCCCCGTGCGTGTCTCTTCAGTGAATCCACCACATTAGCTGTCTTGTCTTCAGTTCATTTCCATCATCCTTGGTGTCCACTGTGCCATAGCTTTCTCCTGGTGTGCTCTGTGTTTGTCTCCCATCACCCCGTAGATCTAAAACCAGCCTAGTCCTGCTTCCCAGCTATTGCTGCTGTCATCTTACTGCCTATTTCTGGCTGGAAATCTTCCTCAGAGTGTCTGCTCTGTTTGCTGAACCTGTGGAGTCTATTGTTCAGTCTAGGCCTCTTCTCTGTTAGACAGATTACAGGTTGGGCAAGATGGGGAAAGAACAAGAGACAGAGGCTGTTCCTATTAAAGAAAGCTTGTACATACACATCTTCTCATGTGATGCTACAGGAACAGCTCCTTTAGCCAAAATTGTGGGTGTGATTCATCCATGAAGGGTCCTGGTAAAATCATACATTCAACTTAGAAATCTGGAAATTTTACATTACAAACTCTTTTATGTGATGCGACCTACCAGCTGGTGAGAGTCCACTTGGTCCCCAGGGTCAGCCTGCAACAGGAAGTCTGTCTGTCTGTCTGCTACCCTTCCCTAGAAACTCCTTAGCACAAAGCTCTGCCAACTGATGCTGTTCCTTTGCTTTACTGGCTCCACCTAAAGAAGCCATATTGCCCCTTGCTGCTTTCATACCTAGAAGCTTTTCCTCCTGGGCTGGCCTGGAATCTGCCTCCATCGTTCTGTCCTTGTTGACTTGCCAGGGGTGAGGGGCCTGGATTAGCACCTTGTGATGGGTACACAGGGCTTGCACTGTCTCTGCCCTCTCCCATGCCCAGTGCCTGGGCTCTGCCTGTGCAGGAGAGGGGTACTCCTTGACCTGGGTGAGGAGGGAGGCTGACTCCATCCTCTGCCTGCACCCACAGCCTGCTCCAGCAAAAGCTGCTGTGCTTCCCTGCCAGCTTTTGATAACGTTCGGCAAATGAACAAACTAAAAACCACAACCAAACACACAGACAAACCCCCCAAACTTTCTGTTTTTCTTCTAGCCTTCAGGCAGGTTAACTGTTTCTAGTCAACTGTCACTGGCTCCAGCAAGGGGTGGGGTGCTGCAGAAGCCAGCACTTAGAGCAGTGAATTTGGAATGGCAAGTAGCAGAAGACCACAGCTGTTCCTTCATGGTTGCTCATCCTCTCCCACTCCTGCAGCTAGTCATTTCAGGAATGAAGGAATTGGCCTTGTAGTTTTCCTGGCTTATTGTAGATCAGCTTAGAGTGAAACTGCAGCAGCAGGGTGTATCCCTCCCTTTTGGCACACTTAGAGTTGAAATCAGACATTCTTCAAACCTGGAGGCATTTAATTATTTATCACAGGAGTCCAACCTTAAATATCTGCAGGCAGATAACTATTACTATTGACTGCCTAGGTGCCTTGGGGTTGTTGCAGTCTGAGTTAAATCCTTGCCAGTTTCTAGCATACTCAGATCCATCAGAATAGCTCAGCACAGGGTTTCAAAGCAAAGAATTGCCTGCTGGTGAGGCAGTTCAGTTTCACTCTAAAAACATTGCCATGCTTGCACCTGGTTTAGTTTGAATGAATTAGGACTTGACTGATCTAGTTCCAGTGTGCTGGAATATTGGGTGTATTCCATGATTTGAGGAGAGAGAAAGGACAGGCCTGCAATGACAAACTGAAGGACAATGTAAAGCCACCTGTCTGATGTGCTGTGACTCCACACTGCAGACCACAGCAGCGCTGTGTGTGGCGGTGGTGAAAGGCAGTGTACTGAAACCAGTTTCCTCCAGTTGTCAGGTCTAAGGCTAGTGGCAGTTCAAGGGACCTGTTAGCAGAAAGCTGAAGGTGAGTTGATTGTGGAGGGAACTGCTGTGGAAAAGAGGGAGCTTTGTTTTCTTCCTTTAGCTCATGTTCTGTCTGGGTCTTGAGGACCAGATTCC
>NW_008616304.1:17062-21411 GCF_000691845.1 Merops nubicus
AGCTGTACAGAGCTGCTGTTTTTCTGAAATCCAGACTTGAAAATGGCTAGTAGTCATTTTAATCTCTTTATGGACCTCTACTGGTTCATTGTGATAGCGAGTGCAAATGTGTCATTTTCTTGATGCTGTGCTTACCTTAATTCTGATAACCTCAGTACTTTGTAACAAGATATTCTTGGTATCGTAGCATTCCTGTCAGTGGTTTCACTAACTGCACAGATTCTATCAACAGAGTGAAAAAAATCTTAAGCTTTCAACTTTAATTTTGCTTTTGCTGATAAGCATTAAATCACACCTCTGTAGCTGAGGGCAGTGCATAGCCTCACGTACCCAGGGGACGTGTCTGGAGTCACATCCTGGCAGTAGCTGAAGCAAGAGCTGTCACTTGCACCATTACATCTACAAAGTCCTGAGTCTGACTGAGATAACAGTTGCCAAAACGTGATTTTTGTCTCTGGAGCCACAGGTCTGCCATGCACTCGTTCAGGATTAAATAATGTGAGAGGGACTTCAGTTTTTAATATCGCCACTTTTCCTCACAGGAGCTGACCCTTCACTGCTTGACAGCCTCAGCAGCCAGGCCAGGAGAGCTGCCCAGACAAGTCGTGCCCCTGCAGTTTCTAGCTGCCACTCACCACTGTTTTTGCACAGGTTTTCCTGGACCAGCTGCTGCTTGCTGCAGTGACGGTAGCTGAGCTGGGCTCGTCTCTCACGTTGGTTTGTTTGTATTTGCAGAGATACAAGGCAGCAAGGCATCGTGCCACACCTGCCTACCCCGAGGCTCCTTTGCATTCCCAGGGCTCCAGCTCCCAGTTGCTGGATGATCCAAAACAGCCTCTTGCTACAACAGCAGATAGCAGCAAGATGAATGATGGTCGTGGGATAGACAAGGAGGGTACAGAGCTGTCAGCCCTGCAGAAACAAGCTTTGAGGTGTCCGGAGGGTAAGGGTGAGCTGGCCACCTCTGTAGGAGAGGTCGCAAGCCTAGCCAGCATGACTGATGATGTCTGTGGAATCATGGTTGTAGAAGATCTACAGGAGGAGAGCAAGTCCAGTACCACCAGTGCCGACTGCCCGCTCCCCGAAGAGACCCGCGCCGGGGGGCAGTCGCTGGGACACGCCGTGTGGGAGGAGGAGGAGGAGGAGGAAGCCAGCGCAGCCAGGCCAAGGGGAGGCCCAGATGACCACCAGGATCCGGGGAGCGGAGGGGGTTTGGGACAGAGTGAAGCAGCTGAAGCAGGCCAGGAGGCAGTGGCAGAGCCTTCCTCCCTAGCCAGAGGGGAGGCAGCGGTCTGGCCGCGGCGGGGTGCAGACGCTCTGCTAGGCGCAAACCCAGATAGAGTGGCCTTAAAGGGAGAGCCCTTCACATATGAAATTTGCTGGAAATGTTTATTTTCTGAGTCTTTTAATAGAGCAAAACCTTCAACTTTACTGCTGTTTTTATTTTAAGAATAAAATAAGCCTGGCTTTAGCGTGTCTAATACAGGATGGTGTCAGTTATTACTTGTACAGTTGGGATACAGCGATTATGGGGGAAGACATGAGGCTTGGATTGTTGAACCTGAAAGAAGATGGTAATGGGATTTCCACAGGGGACTGAGTTAATGAAGTAGATGGATGCAGACTTATTTTTCACTAAGAATTCTTTTTAGTTCCTCTTGTTTCCTTTCCAGACGGGAAAATTTGATCTCTTGGGAGACTGTGTGCCCAGTTCTGCTTCTCAGAACAGTTTCCTTTCAAAGATGCATGCTCTTGGACAAGCACCATCTCCCAGGCTAGGCAAGAACGTGCATCTCGGTCCTCTGTTAATATTACAAGGCTGAATACAGTCTGCTCTCATAGTGGACTCTCAGGAACAAATCTTGTTTCAAGCAAATTTTAATAAACCAGATTTCTTATAAATAACTTTTTCAACTTCTCAAAAAACTCCTTTAACTCTACAGACGTAGAACAGCAAGACTTGTGGCACAGTATTAGCCACTGTGATCCTAACAAGATCACCAAATTTCAGAGCAGAGTGCTCATGTGTGCTCTTGGCAAAATATGGGGAGGACCATGCTCAGGGCTGGTGGCAGGCAGGGCCCTGTCTCTGCTCCACATAGCTCATGCTATGGTGGGGACTAGCCAGGCTGCTCTGCTTCTCTCTAATGCCCGAGGCCTCAATGTCAGCTCAAGGAGTTAGGCAGCTTCCAATTTTAAAAGCCAAAAACATCACCCTGGTAGCTTGTCTTATCTGTTTGGAAGGGGAAAGAAACATCCTGTGATCTGGGACCATCTGCCAATGTTTCATACATCACAGTTCATGTGAATAATGGGGAGGCAGTGGTTTCAAGGCAGGAGCTGGCCTAGGGTCTTTCCCAGGTCTGTTGCCAGAGTTACACTTGGTGCAAGCCTGGAGGCAGGACAGGTTCTGCCTCCTGTGCTCTGTGGGCAAAAGGTTAGAGCCATAATGCTCTTGGATTTAACAGCACAAAAGGGCATATGTCATTTTCCCTCTTTGTGAAGAGGGCCTGCCTGCAAACAACCTGCATGGCATCACGTTTCTTACGACCTGCTTTAACAAAGTGTCAGTGCCAGGCTCACGTTGGGGAGCAAAAAGAACCAGCTCTCCTACATCCATCCACCTGCAAGCTTCTGGACCTGTCACACAGCTACAGAAAAACAGAACGTGGAGGTGAGTGGCAGGACATAGCACAGGAACAGGTAACGGGGACAAGGTACCTCTTCTATTCGAGTTCTACATTAAACCAGTGACTAGTGAAGGTCCCCCTAGCGACACCAAAGGAGAGTTTGTGGCCAGCACACTAGGTGGGTGGCTGTGATCCCTGCACGTCAGCTCCCACGTGCTGCTGCTCACTCTGCTGCTGGAACTCCAGGCGGGTCTGGCGGTTGGACTCCAGCAGTTCTTTCAAGCAGGCATGCAGATAATCATTCTTCTCCTCCAGGTGATCCAAGCAAGAGTTGATCTGGTCCAGCATGGAGTTTATGGATGCATATTCTGAAAGAAAAGGGAATGAGAGAGTGAACAATGTGAGTACAGCATTGCTGCAGTGGGTGAAGGCGGTGAGAGCTCTTACAAAACATGCCCACGGGATTTCATCTGCCACTGGGGTTGAAGCACAACTGAACCCTCCATGTGTTGTGTTCCCTGATCAAATGAGACCAATGGGAAGCTGGAGGACTGGTAACAAGATCTACGGCGAGTTACCTGTGCAATCCAAACCTATTCTTGGCATATCTGACAGCCTTTGATGTCACACATAAATAGCTGAGTGCTAGGCTCACCTATCTACAACACAACGGCACCAAATAAACCCCAGGGACAAGCTGACATTTTAACTGCCTTGAGTGTCCTGTTTCCTGACAGTGCAGGCCTTTTGGCAGCGTGCCAAAGCATTTACATCCTGTGAATTATTTGTGTAGGGCTCTCAGGCTGGGATGTGTTTCACCAGGGTCAGAGTGCCCCAGAGAGCACAGCCATTGCTGTGGCAGGAGCAGGGACGAGCCCAAAGGTGCTGGTCGTGGCCCTCTTGTTTTTCCAAAGGGAGGTATGTGTGGGGCACCATGTTCAACCACAGGGTTTTCATGCACCACTAAGTCTTTGGGGACTTCAGAGTTAAACCAAACTCATTCAGGGTGATCCTGATGGTTCCTTAGGTATGGATTCTTATTTGCAACATTTGTTTCAAGTGCAGAAGTGCTGGCCTCAGCACAACAGCATGTCACAGCAATGCAGGTTAGTGCTGTTAATCAGGTGAAGAGAGCTGTGCCATGGTGATGAAACTCTTGCTTATGGATTGCTCCAAGGAAAATTCACACAATCCTAAAGAATAAAAAAACCAACCAAACAGATCTTCAAGAAGTCTGAAACACAAATTGCTGTGATGATGCAAAGCAGTGAACACTCCTGGGGTGTTTAAGGGCAAAAATGATCCTCCTATCACTGCAGGTGGATCCCAGACACAACTCGAAGATTCACCAGTGCAGGTCACAGCTGGGCACTGAACAGTGTTTTGGGAAACAGCATAATCCAGCTCTTCTCCATTTTTGAGGGAAGAGTGGCAGACTCTTACTTTTGGGGAAGATTTCCCTTTTAAGAGTGACCCGTACATATGCATTACAGCTCTGCCACTGTCTCCCTTCCTCCATCGGCTTCTTCTAAGCGGACAGGCCAGTATCAGAAATTTCAGAGCTGTGTACTGCAGAGATGCCCCGAAGCGGAACGCGCCCCGTTACCGGCAGTAAATTCCCCTTCCCCGCCCCCGGCTGCTTCTCCCAGCTCTGCGCACGTGATCTGTCCGGCAGTTTCGGGATCTGCGCCGCCTCCCTCTCCTCCTCGGTCAGCCGCC
>NW_008616305.1:0-4966 GCF_000691845.1 Merops nubicus
ATATTACTGGAGGTGCAGTTCATTATCTTGTAAAGGGCCAGACCAGAAGCTCCCCTGACCTCCATCCACAGCCACTGCATTCAGTTCCACTGCACCACAAGTTTAACCCTTTGTTATGACGTGATTTTGTATTACAAAACTATGAAATAACTTCTGTACGTTGCATGTTTGGAAAAGCTTGACTTGGATTCATTAGACCCATCTATATAATTCTTCTTTCTTAGGTATCTCCGTCACAACACTTTGGACTTTATCACAGCCAGCTTTAAATGAAGCTTGGAGTTTACCTGCAGCTACATCATCCAAGAAAAAAGCAACTCTTTCCAAACTATGTTGTTTCAAATTTGGCCTAAAACAATACAAAATACACATACTTGATGTCTACTACCTAAAGTGAGTGTTCAGCTGAGTGTGACGAAAAACATCAACTCCTTTAAAATTAGCATAGAGTCAATATTAGTATTATAGTGCCTGAGAGAATTAGTTCTTGTCAAGTTTTTCATGGCCATCACACAAATTAAAAATTCCAGTGGGAGTCAAATGGCACAAAGCATCAGATGACTCAGCACAAAAACCCATGAAGACAACCTTTAAAAAGCCCAGTCTGCATATCTGACACAGACACTTCATAACCCAGGGCTGTAACACCTCCAAGCATGGCCTCAGCTCATGCCCAAGTTCAGCAACACTCTCTGCCTCCATGTAGGAAGCAGAAGGCCAGAGGAGCAGAGCTCTGCCATCCCTAGCATGCCCTTTCAGGGGTCATCTCCTGTCCCCTTGTTGCAAGGACAGGACAAGAATAGAATAGAAAATAAATAATAATAATTATAGAATAGAAAATAAAGAATAATAAGAATAAACTAGATTTTAGTTGGAAGGGACCTACAACAATCAAGTCCAACTTCCTGACCACTTCAGGGCTGATCAAAAGTTAAAGGATGTTATTAAGGGCATTGTCCACATGCCTTTTAAATATTGATGGGTTTAGGGCACTGACCACGTCTCTAAGAAGCCTGCTCTAATATTTGACCATCCTCTCATTTCCACATGAAGAAACGTTTCCAAATGTCAACTCTGAACCTCTCCTGGTGCAGCTTTGAACCATTCCCATCACTGGATACCAAGGAGAAGAGGTACACCTAGCTACCCCACGCTTGGTTTAGTGTGGAGTGAAAAGAAAAGCTCTAAAACCCACATGGTTTCCCTTTCCATTCTGCCCCGGTCATAACTAATTTCCAGGCCAGGATATTGATGGGGTAGAGTGGCCTTATTCACTCATTTTCACTCCTGTCAAAAAAGGCCAGCAGCCAGGGAGAACTTGATCATGCCCACAGCATCCCATGGCGACCAGTGATCTCCCCAAGCCGCTGCACAGAAGGAGCAGCGCTGGGCTCCCCCGAAGGAAACTGGATGAGGTTGCAAGTCGTCAGCTCCCATAAAAGGCAGAAATTCAAACCAGAGTCTTCTGGAATGATTTACATGGCACATAAAACTGAGAAGCAATCACAGAAATCATTCAACAAATGACTGGGATTAGTTTTATGAATGCTGCTTTCAAAAGGACGGACGATGTAACCCTTTTAACTTGTGTGATAGCACGTGCCATATGGAAAGCTGTTCCTGCCAACAGCTTTGCAAGTTGGACACCCTCTGCCATCCCATGTAATTCAATGGGAAAAAATGTTACTTGGCGACTTCAGCATCAAGACATACAGCTTGCCTTCCAGTGACATGAGCAGTTAGAGCTGGTTTGCAATTGTATCAGCTCTGCTCTTCCAGCAGCTCTGGAGCTCTTGTTAACAGATCCTTTCTTCACTCTTGAAAGTGCAGGATAACATCTGGGCCTTTTGGGAAGCCGTCTCGCAATAAAGAGGCACTTTGTGTCATTCTTCTTTCCTCGCCAAACCGCATCTGTCTGCTCTCCCTGCCCTTCTCCACTCCACCCCGAGCTCCTTGGGGCTGTGGGGACATCTGTTAGCAGCAGCGAGCTGTCTCCACCGAGCCATCAGTAGGTGGCACTGCCTGCTTTTTTCTCTCCACCCACAAAAATGTCCAGTGCTGACATCCTGCACTGATGACCACTAACAATTCTGAAGGATGCCCAAGTGACTTAAGACACCTCATCTCCTGCAGGGTGCACCTGCACATACGATAATGTCAAGCAGTGGAGTGACTGGGACAAAGAAGCAGCTCCACCACTGCTCGATGGGCAGCAGTGATGGAAGCTTCCACTGAGGAAGGAGGCAGGTATCCAGCAAGTGCTGCAAACCTCTCCTGCCACCTCAACAGGATTTGGCAGGCTCATCTGCCTGGGACCTGAAGCTCCTCAGATCCTAATGTCAGTTAGATGGCGTCAGCCTGGTCTTGCACGGTGTGTGGTAGTGGTAGTCTCATTCATTTTTAGCCAACCTGCCCCAAGAGCAGCTCAAATGAGCTACCTGAGAAAAGCATTTGGAAAAAAATCCTAGTCTAAAAGGATCCTACTATTTGGAGCAAGCCTCCACCAACGACCACATGTGGAGCCCATGGTCAGATCCCAACCAGCCCCAGCCTGGAAGTTTAACTCATTAGGCACTTGGCTTTTGCTCCTAAGAGATGTGAACCTCTGCAGCCCTATCCAAAATTCAGAATGACAAACTGCCCACGTAGTCACCCCCAGATGGAGTCAGCAATCACGGCACTCAGGCCGGCAGTCACAAAAGTTGTCATGGTCAAACTCCAGACAATTGCAGATTAAGGCTTGTTGCTGGGAATCCTGAACGATTGCCACCACAAAGGGGATTAAATGCCACAACAGGGAAGAGGTCCCTGAGTAGCTTTTTCCACTATGGTTTGATCCCCCCTTCCCCCATTCTTTCTGTGAAAATAACAGTGGATTCATGCAAGAAGGACTGGAAAGCTCCAGACCTTCAAGAGTCTGGAGCACTCTTGACACTCCCTATGAAAATGTGTTTGCACTGGAAATTAACGGTATATTGACTTTTTTCAGACTTGGAAAGTCTGTCTACTTCCACCTGGAACAAACAAGATGTATAAAAAGCTTTATTATTTTAATTCTCACATTAAAATTAAAACTGCTCTATCCAGCTGGCTATGCATATGTACAGGAAAGCCATGAGGGTAAAAAGCCTGTTAATTATCACATGTAAAGAAAAGAAACTTATTTTAAAATAGGTATTTTCAAATATCACGGATCAGCTAGCACATTTTTAGTCTACTGAACTTGCCAACAAGTGATGTACTATTTTAATCAGTTTTCCCAGTGATTAATATTCTCACTATAATCATGACCACTTAAATCAGTTCCAAATACACCAGAGCTAACTGAAACAATTAATATAGAAAACTGCTTTGACATCACGATTTGGATGGTGAGTTTTTAGCATGGATGCCATCTCAGTATTTCACCTGCATGTTTTAACTTGGCACTAAAGCCAAATATGCCAAACGAAACGGCCTTGTCTGGGCAGTCAGTAAACCACCGGTTCTGTTAGCAGCTGGTGTGTTCCATGGGCTTCAGACAAAGCCAACCCTTTTCCTTCAGCTTTTGTTTTTTAGAAGGCGGCACCTCCTCCTTAAATGAATCATTGTGAACTCACACTAGAAGTGCTGATAAACAGCTGTCACAGAAATGAGCTTGCACTTCTCCAACCGTCTGCAGTTTCAAACCTTCCCTCCCTTCTCCCCAGCTTCAGCAGTGCAAAGGAAGAAACAATTCCTCCAAAGAGCCGCTTATGCCCATGAATGGCAACACCCTTAATTCAGATACTCCAGAGCTATAATTACATTATTACAGTAAATCAAACATTGCCTTTGTGTTTTTACAATCGGGCTCATTGTTCGAAATGAACTGCAAATGGTTTGATTTTCTTTTCTTCCTCAAATACGGGGAGGGAGGAATTAAAGCACACTAAATCATCTTCACCACTAAAATGCAGGGAAAGCAAGGATCAGACAGCAGCATTTGAGCTTTGCAAGAAAAGAAACCGCACCACGGAGGGAAAGGAAAAGATCAGGGATCGGGCTTGACACAGAACGACTGCAAAGCAATTAGCGGGCAGCCAAATCCTCTGTTACAATAAATCAGTGACCCAGTTCCCCCTCTTCCCCGGTGCCCTTCATTATAAAATCAACTTTAATGAACTACCCCCCTCTTCCTCGCTCCAAAGCAAATACGTTTCCACTGCAGCCTGCACCTGCCCTTCCCAGCGGCTGTCACGACAGGGAGCCCCGGGCAGCCCCGGAGAGCCGGGGACCGCCCCAGGAGGAGGGGGCGAACGCTGGCACCCCGGCAGGCACACGGACGCTTTTAGCGATGGGCAGCGCTCAGAAATAAGAGGCAAGATGCCTTCGCCTCAGCGTTGGCTCTGTGAAACCACCCTCCCTCTTGCCGGGTTTTTCCACGTTTCTTTTGATAGGCTTGATTCACCACATCTGCGAGAGCTGACACATCTGGCTCCTTCCCCAGGCGGAGGGCACGGTGGGTATGTCAACATGTTGTCTGCAGGCAGTGGTACTTTCTGGAAAGAGCTCCTTTCCCCTCTATCATATAGAGTACAATAAATAAGTCTTTTACCACCCTCCCTCTTGCCGGGTTTTTCCACGTTTCTTTTGATAGGCTTGATTCACCACATCTGCGAGAGCTGACACATCTGGCTCCTTCCCCAGGCGGAGGGCACGGTGGGTATGTCAACATGTTGTCTGCAGGCAGTGGTACTTTCTGGAAAGAGCTCCTTTCCCCTCTATCATATAGAGTACAATAAATAAGTCTTTTAAAACTGCTGAGACAGTAAAGAACAAGCCTGTTATCTTACAAGCTACACTTCAGGCTGTCAGCTGTCAGAGATTTACAGGAAAACCCCCTTTCCTAGGACTGAACCTACACGAAACTCGATTTCCAGCAAAAGAAACATAAAGGCATTCACCCCAAATAGCCCCTGAGCGGGACTGGGGGGAGGGCCGGGGC
>NW_008616306.1:0-3629 GCF_000691845.1 Merops nubicus
ACCTAAAGGATTCTATGATTTTAAGTTTTCTACCTAGAATACAGACCCAGGATTTTTGATGGACAACATGACCATCTCTCACCATACACTTTTCCAGTATTTACCATCAAGAGGTTTCACTGTCTACAGAGGGACCAGACCACAGCTCCCTCCATTACTCTTCATTTTTACAAGATTAGCTTACCCTTCATGTTATTTTTCAGACTATCCCTAGGATTTGTAAAACCACTAACCATGTCAGTGCTAACACAGGCCACCATTACACTTCCCTGGACTCAGAAAGATGCAATACATGGTTAAGAAAATATTTATTATCAAAGCAGCAAACTGTTTCATCCTGCTTACAGCTATGACACAGCACTGCTATCCCAAATAAAGAACATGTGTTTTCTGAGCACAAAATTAACTTTGAAGCCATTTGAAACTAATTGCATTAATTATTTTCAACTTTAGCATGAACTCATATGTTAAACTCAGTTGTTTCAAGAAAAACACTACCAGATTTAGACACAGAAACACAATATGCATACAAAACACTTACAACAACATTAAACAAACCAACTACCTCTCACAGAACAGAACTTACTATATACCCATCCTTCTCCTAAAGCAGATATTCTTCATTCCCCCCCCCATTCTTCCCAAAACAACACATTTTATAAATTATAAGGGGAAAAAAAATAAAAAATAACAAAAGTAAAAAACCTTACCTCAAGAGGAAGCAGCACCAACCAGACCCATGGGAAAAGGGGAATGCAAGCAAGTGACATAAATTTCCTACCAACAAAAAACCACAGCTGGGACCTATTGACTTAAGTTAAGCAGGAGCTTCACTGCAGAAATGGTTTCCTATTTGCAGGCTTGCCTGATGCACCAGACAGCAAGGCCCAACATTTAACACTGTAAGAACAAAATCCTAACACTTGTGCTCAAGAAGTTACTACCCCTAATTAGAGGTGGTAACAGGACCATGCCCCATGTTGGCTGGAAAATTGCAGTAATACTAAACTCATTTTGTACCTGGGCAATCTCAGTGCTATGACAGACACAGCTTGAGTGGCTCCAGCTGTGATAATGGCAGAGGTTATGTGCCCAGCTAGCAGATGTTACACCTTTCTCAGGAGCTGCCACCAAGGCCAGCCCCAAACGTTGCAGTTCAAACACCTCATATTTGTGAAAAGCACGTTTAGGTAAGGAAATATGGGCAAGATTAGGCAGAATATGGGCACGTTTCCACATCCACCCCACCTGAAAGTGACCTCTTCAATCCAGTGGGCTGAAGAAAGTGGTCAAGGCTGCAGGTGTTGGTCTATGTCGTCAATGGCACTACACAGATACTGGGAAGCTGAGGCTACCCATCAAAGTCTGCTGCTGCAGGACAGCTCAGTCTTTATGTAAAGTTGAAAAAAAAAAGGCCAGTAGACAAGGCTTGAAAAAAATAAGTTGGTGAGGCACAAACCTCCTTCTGGTGAGCAAATGGTTCTACCTGATGCCCTCTGCCCTTGTGCTTCACCTGAAGCAGCTGTACTGGTCAAAGTCCAGAATAGCTGCACCGTATTAATAGTTTAAACCAACACTGAGGATATGGCAAAGATTGATGCTAGTAGCATCACGGCAGGTTTCCTCAGCTGGTAGCGGGCAACTCAGGGTTAGTTTGGTTTCTACACCTGCAGAGGACATGAAGGTGATCCAGTTGCTGGTCAAGGCCAAAACAAAAAATCTCCTGGTATCCACATATGTGCTGCAAGTTTCTAAGAATTTCCTTATAGGAAAAAAGTGGTGTGGTTTGAGGTTTTCTTCAACAGCATCAAGTGCTTGTATAAACTCCTAATAAAAAAAAAAAAAACAAAATCAAGATTCATTTGGGCCACATTAAATGCACCTTGTCCATTCTGTGAGCATTTCAGGCTATATTTTTAGGCTTACAATACCACCAGTCTAAAACATTAAAACTTGCAGAGTGCGGCATAATAAAGCAGCTTGGACCTGAGAGCTCTGCCAAGTGTAACATCGAATCCTCCAAAGAAAGAGGTTAGATAAAACACCAGATACAGGCAAATTCTTGATTGAAATAAAACACCAAACATTTCTCCTTGGCTGGCAGCAGGTGAATTCACAGGATGGGTTTCATTATTCACAGAGGTTTCTTTTATAGCGAATTTGTGGGTTTCCCTACCTCCCAAGAAAGCTCCATCTTGCAATATGTTTAAAATGTTATCAGCTTGGCAAAAAATAACAGTTTTAAACTGATGGGAAAGGAGCCCATTGGCTCTAAAGTTACCAGCCCCAGGTTGGGCGCTCAGTGCTGTTTGGGGCCTTTGTTCAGGGTAAATCAGCCGTCAAAAATCAGCCCTCCAGCTCCCAGCCGTGCTGCGAGGGATGACCAGGAGAGTTTCCTGCAGCCTGGTTTGGGGGCTCATTACCTGGTCAGACACCTTGTAAATACTTGTCAGAGGAGGGCGAGCTCACCTCCCTGCTGCGAGGCAGCTGGGGCACCTGGGCTTTGCTAGGGGCCCCCCCATGTCCCCTGTCCTCCCCACAGCCAGGCCACCCCAGCTGCCAAAAGATGCTTACAGCAAGGGCAGGACTCATTTCTTCCCCACAGGGACATAGGTTCTGTCTCCCCTTTTTTGTTTCCTTTCTATGCTGATGATGCCTTCATGCACCCAGAGGATAATGTCCAAAAGATGTTCGACATCATTTGCTGGGGGAACCACCAGCAAATCCTGGTCCACAACAGCACCTCTTTCAAAGCAGGTTTCTACTGAGGATTTGTATTCACCAGGACAGTTAAAATCTAGCATCCTGAATAGCATGGGGGACATGAGTGTGACACTTTGGCTCGGCAGATAATTTCCTCAGAAAGGGGCATTATTTTCCCAAACTATCCAAGAAACTACTGTGATGCCCCAGAGGCCTTTGTTCTTCTTTCTTACACACTAAAAAAATAATGTAGAGATACCTGGAAAAAGGATCAGTGAAAAAAGTTTTCTGATAGTCGTCGAGAGCTGTTCCTGGCCCAGTGGGGAAGGTGGTGGGGGATGTGGGAGAGCAAGCACCCGGGGTGGCTCGGCTGGGCTGTGCTTCTCACCCAGGTATAAAAATAAGCTGCCCATGGGCTTTTTGCTGGGGGAAAAAAAAAAAAAAAAATGCAGACTTGAGCTGTGTCCCAGTTCCTATTTTGTCAGGCTTTGTCAGGTTTCTGTTGAGCTGCTCTGCAGCAGACCTTTGCTTTTATCCACTGGCGGTAGCCTGTTGCCAGCAGCCCCCTCCTCGCCTGGGAGCAGCGGTGAGTTCAGTCTGTATGTGGCACTGTGGTATAAGTGACCACTGTTGGGAAGCAAGGAAGGGGAAAAAAAAATAAAAGGAGAAGAAGGGAAAAAAAAAAAAAAAGTTTAAAATTTTGCAAGAGAAAACAATCCTCCTGCGGACAGCGGTAAATAAAATAACAGCAGTGGGGTGATTTGCAACCATGTAACGGGCTTTTGTCTAGGCCTATTTCTCTGTGCCTTGAGGGTTTCTGTGTTCTCTCTCTGCAGGATCCCAATGTTTCGCCCTCCGGCTACAAAGGCTGAGGGCTGCAGCCCCTCCCCCGGCTGCTCACCCCCAATCTGCCCATGCTGCGTCCC
>NW_008616306.1:3660-23179 GCF_000691845.1 Merops nubicus
CCCAGCAGCCTGGCGGGCTCCGGGGGGTGCAGGGCTCTCCAATTTAGGATTGCTGGAGCACTGGTTGAATTTTCAAGAGTGCTGGTCAGGGAGCTGCCAGGTTTAAAAACTGCCAGGTTTAAAAATAGCTTTTACTCATCTTTTTAACTCTTTTTTTTCCCTGAGTTTACATTAAGCCTGTTGGGCATTTTGTTCCCTGTAGGAAAGTTAGTAGTATTTATAAGTCTAATTAGAGGCATTTATAAGAGTGATTAGTGTGAAGCATCAGCTGCTGGCAGCTTTCTCTGTGTGTGTCTCTGTGTGTGTGTGTTACACATGGATGCAACACCACAATTTGTTCCTGTGCCTGAAAGCTGTGACATGCCCTTAATTCCCCCGGCGCTGATGGCAGTAGCGGGCACTGCATGGCTCCGTGCAGGGGCTCAGCACCACGCAGGATTGCGGCCCTGGGCAGTGTCTGTGGTTTTGCACTGGTTGTGCTGCTGTATCTTGCTGCAGTGATGTAGGACCAAAGCCAAAAAA
Organism: Merops nubicus; assembly: GCF_000691845.1. NCBI lineage: Eukaryota > Metazoa > Chordata > Aves > Coraciiformes > Meropidae > Merops > Merops nubicus. The sequence goes on from NW_008616306.1 coordinate 4,183, forward strand.
TAAATAAGTAAGTAAAATAAAAATTGAAAGGGAATAAGAAGAAAAAGGCTGTATGTGCTGTAAGCTGCTCTTTGACATGGGGACAGGGACTAACGTGGGTTCCACTCCTGCCTACCCATGGGCTGCCTTGCAACCCCTCACCTCACAGGTGCAACCTTGCACTTCCCTCTCTGCTTTTGCTGCTGCGCATTAACTACACATCCTCATCTTCCGTGGATGGGGTTTTGTAGCATGGCTGCCCCTTGAAGGAGAGACCTCACAGGATCTGTTTTGTGGAGCAAAACCAGCTGAACGTGCACTCAAGCACCAATGGGAGCTGTGGGGCTGGGTGAGCGGCTGTCCAAGAGCGAGGGAAGCTCAGGACCAGTCATGATGCAGCCACACCACTGGACACCCTGCAGTGCTTCTGCAGAGCTGGGCCCAGCCCTGGGCTACCAAGCCACGTCCCTGCCGGGGGTGCAAGGCCCACCCTGCATGAACGGCCTTTTCTCTGGGTCCTGTTCCCCTCCATGGCATGGTAGGGAGATGGCGGGCAGCAGGGACAGCAGCTGGTGAGCTGGAGGATGCTTCCAAAACTTCCATGTTGCCAGCCTTGAGTGATGCCACTAGGCAGGACCTGCCATAAGTGTGGGGCAGCCCCACAAATTGCTCCAGCTCCAGTGAACTCCCACCAAGCACCTCACTCCACCCACTGTAAGGAGCAGCCCAGGAACCACAGCCCTACTGCCAGCCTTGGGGCTGGGTTCTGGTGCTGGCACAGGCAAAACTGGGTCTGAGAAGATGTTGAGCCGTGTGTGAGTGGTCACTGGACCTGAGCACTGTCCATCTCTTAGGCCAGGGGACAACTGCTTGTGCCCTTGTGTCTCCCTTAAACCAGTGACAACCCCACAGGTGCCTGCTGCCAGCTGAGAGCACTGGAACAGGGTTTGCTGCCTCCAGAAATGTCACAAGTTATAGTTGCATAAAACATCTTGAGGCAACTCCTACAAGTTCAGGTGCTCCTCGACCAAGGATTTATTTTTTCAAGTCATCATATAAATGGAATTAAAAGGTCAGTGCTGCCCCCACACGCTTACTAAAGCTTTTGGTTGGAATGACTTGAGAGACATACAGAGATATGTAGGGACTATTTAATAATATATTTGTTCTACATAACCATGGTCTGTTTCCCTGTCACAAAATAAATAAACAAAGAAACGTCATTTCTGTCGAAAAAAAAAAAATTAAGATAACAATATTCACAGATTTGCCCACATTGATTTCACAGCTGTGTTTAAAGCAGTTTCCCTAGAACTAGTTTGTAGTACAGTTACACTGGCATGAAGGGATGATTTAGCTTGGGGTGTTTTGGTTTGGGTTTTTTAGGGAGACCCTGATAACCTGATGGTCCCCAAAATCATCTACAAAACAATCTTCTTTTCACATAGGCCACCTGTGTCTAGCCCAGGTAACCCATATACTCCACACGGTGATTTTTCTGAGGGCAGACGGTTCCTTGCTTTTTCTGTCTATGATGTCTGTACAACTACAGAAAGTCCCACACAAACTGAACGGTGAAACACAAAGCAGAGGAGTTACAATGAACTCACTTTACTGCAAGTAGTACCAAGTGACAATCTGAAGCAGTACACACAAAAAAAAAAAAAATCCACCAAGCTATTTTTCTTTCTAGTTTTTTCAGCAACAGGGAGGTTAAGGTATCCTTCCTCGTAGGGGGTGAGACTCAAATGTCATGCTGAAGAATGATGTTGTGTATGTCCCTTTAAAAACTTTGAAAGGAAACTAGTTTAAATTTGAATCTAAAAGGAAAAAGTGAGCTGGCTTCAAACCAGAACTGGCTAAAACATTTCATGCCACATCTCCATCAGGAAAACAATTTCTTTTAAATCTAAATGTTGCTTTTGATCATTTGCAGTGGCAAAAGCTTAAAACACCGCTTTATTTTCTTACCACAGACTGCTCATTTCACTCCAGAATTAGAGCAGCAAGAGCAGGACCCTGCAATGGAGTGGAGACCTGCTTGGCAATCCCCTGTGCTTCTGCCTTGATTTGACCCTGTGCCCAAAAACCAGGCACCACCGCTGATAAACTCGCTTCCAGCAAGCGGTGTTTGTGCCCCAGACCACCCACGCATGCAGGTGGGACGGCTCAGGCAGGATCTGGGCTGGGGCAGGCCACCACTACCCACCGAGCTCGGTGACAATGAGGGGCTTCACCAGCTGGATTTGCCCAAACCACCCCAGAGGGTGCCCCTGGGGTCCCCACAGGGCTTTGGCAGGTGGCAGCCCTAGCCGTGTCCCCGCTGCTGTGACCCCAAACCGAGCCAGGTCTGCGGGCTGAGCCAGCAGAAAGTCATTCCCATGTTCTGTGGAGGGTAGGAGGGATTGGAAGGTGCCACGAGGGACAAGGGGACAGGGAGGTGCAGGCAGTAGGGGATTGCAGAAACCCCCCATTACATCAAGCTGAGCTTCCATGAAAGCTCAGCCTAGACAGAAGGAAGAAACAAGGCTTCTCTTTGGTCTCTAGCATGTCATTTGCTGAGGCAAATTTTTGTCCATGTACAAAATTCTTTTACAGGGTCACAATATAGCTGTGTATCAAGTACCAACCAGGTATCCTCTGTACAGGAAAAGCTAAGTCTCATCTTTCAGATTTATTTTTTTTTCCCCATGCAACAGGGTTTAGCTTTGAAGTGAAGCTTGCAAAACTTTGTTTGTCCAGTTCTCTGTACATATTTCTTTTCAGCCCACGAAGGAAACTTTGCCACAATAAATTTCATTCAGTCTTCCTTTTAGTCTTTGCTAGGAAGTCATTTGAATGCATCCACTAAGCAAACTACTTTCCTCACCCAGGCTTCTTTCGGCTTTAGATGTTCTGAGTATGCAATCTACCAACAGAATACAGGTTCCTCAGGGCTTTAACAGAGAAAAACTAAATCAAAATCCAGATCACTCAATTCAAAGTGTGCTGAGACCTATAGTGGAGTTGTAAAACAGATTTACTTCTAGAAACAATAAAACTTTTGATCCCACTTTCTTTACTTAGCCTGGTAACATGAAATCAGGTACCAAAATTATAACTACAAATATATAAATGTCATGAAAACACAAAAACTGGTAAAAAAATATTTTAATGTTATCTGAACAGAAATTCCATTTTTATAAATAGAACAAATACACATCACCATTACTTTCCAAACATCTTCCCTCAAATCCTGTAGAACATCAATGCAGATTTTAAGCACAGTTTCACAAAGAAAACAATGTAGAAAAAGAACAAATAGTTACAAAGCATTTGAGAAAAGTCCTGAAATGAATTTTAAAAGGGCATGGCTTTATGATAAAAATACATCTGGAAGAATAGCATTTTTTGTTTCTTTAAAAACCCTCAAATTTCCAGGAAAGCTGGTTGGGCACTCTCTGTACCACTGCTCATTATTTTCAATTATTATTTTGTTTGCCATTAGGTAATAGATGTGAAGTTACTTTCACTTTGTAATAAACAGCCAGTGGGAGTTCTAGAAAATGTACATCAAATACCAGAAGGAAAATTATGGAGATAATGTAAAATGGAGCCTGATCCTGCTAACCCCTGCTCCTCCAAGCAATCCTCTTTCTTTTCTACTTACTGCACCGTGCAAAATCTTCAGGATTAAGTCAGATTTTGGAACGGTAATTCCATTTATTTGGAGAGGCGAACATGCCTTTTGTTCTCAAGCACTTTCATTTAAAAGAAGGTGGTCAAGTCTGAAAGCATATTAAAGTCATGTTTAGAAGAAACCTGGTGCACAGCTTCAGCTGGATGAGGTGTGGTGCGGAGCCATAGGGATGGGGCAGATCTCAGGAGCTCCAGCATCCAGAGCAGCCGGACGAGCAAACACCCTCTGAGCTCACACACCTGGATGCGGATGGCACAGGTGGATGCAAAGCTGCCAGAGACCTTTCAGATGCTCAACACCTGCAGAAACACCAGGGCCACCAGTGCCCCTCTGCCATGCTGCACCTCAAGAGCCCGGCTGGCACCACGCAGCTTCTTGCCCACCAAAGTCACCTCTGCTCCAAGTCGGGAGTGTGAAAAGAGCTCTTGGCATTTCAGCATCACATCCCCAGCATGAGGCTGGCAAGGTGCTGGCAGTGCTGCAAAGCGTTATGCTTGCTTGGGATGGGAAAGAGCAGCTCATGAAATAAGCAGGAGGCAGCACACAAAACCAGTCTGCCACACGCTTAAAGTTCATGTTAAGTCATGTGTCACTAAGACTTCCACTGGAAAACAAAAGTGCCACCAACAGTATGTGTGTGTGCACACGTGTGTGTGCACAGAGATACACACAATTTGCAGTTTAATTTTATACAGTTTTTTTTTCCCCTCGTGAATTATCTCCTGTAGATAGAAAAGACAGAACAGAGAGTAATTTACTGTTCACAGCATTTTTCATACAGTATTACACAAGTTACAAACAAAAAACAAAAAAATCACAGCAACCTATAACCCCTTTTTTACCTGCATTAAACAGCTAACTCTAAACGTACTTTTCTGGCTTCCAAGCCTCAAGTCTGAACTTTGTTACATTTTTAAAATTGTATCAGAAATTTAATTTCTCTGCAAGAAACAGTCAAATCATCCTTTAAGAGTCATTCTTAACTAAATAACATCATATATAGTTCCCTGCAAAGGACTAAAAATATCCTGTTATGATTAGCCTTTTTGGGTTTACATTTCATCCAGCTCAGGAGTGCTGCAAATTAAGCCAGAAGTTGTCATCTTCTCATAAATAACATACTTTCTAAAAGAAGAGTTTTTATAATAATTTGGATTCAGTTAATGGAGGAGTATAATTGATTCATACATTCTTTTTCAAACAAAAATGGGTTGAGTCATTAAATAACCCCCCCAAAAATAAATTTTTATCCCCAAATTATTAGATTGCTTCTCTTAAAAAGCACTAAGGTGTATTTTGCCTCAGTTCAAGATGAACCAATTCACTTCCTCCAGTTTCAGTTGGTTAGATACGAAAATCTCAGAATTTATTCAGCTTTTTTCAGTATCTCAAGTGTAAGAAGAGAGCCGGATTACTCATGTTTACCTCTGTCAAACAACAGTTAGAATATAGCCCTTCTAGAAGAACACTATGAAAATATAAAAGCAGTAACTCATTCCCAGGAAATTCATAAATAATCCTTTTCTAGTGATGCAAGGTATTCTTGTGGAGGCAGATTATTTACTATTTTTAGCCTTTCCCACTGTCTCACTTGTCTAATTTCTCCTTGCGTGAGTGCTCTGGCCTGGGGGTTGTTTTGCAGCTCTAATTGCAAAGGGAAGGACTACGTGGCTCTGCTGGTGCTGGAGATGGGGCTCAAACCTCAGAAAAAACTCCCTCCCCTGATTTCATACCTACTGAGCACATTCACTCAATTTTCTGGTCTCATCTATAATTTCAAATGTTTTGCTGACAGTAGGTATGCAACTGCTGTATGTTGCCTACTATCAGGGGAGCAGATCCATCCAAAAAGTACTCTGATCTTGATAATTACTGTGTGATATATAACATTTTTTCACATTAAAAGCACAAAGACCAGTGCTGGAGTTTTCCAGTTGACAGTTCTCTGCCACAGACCTGTCTGCTTATACATGAAAGGCATGCAGCGACTGCCAGAGGTGTTACCTTTGTCATATCCTTTGAGAAGCCATGGAGAGATTCCCATACAGTTCTCCTCATTGCAACTCTAGCTGGACATCCTGGAAACAGCAAGTAGTGGTGAGATCAGGCTCCATGCTGGAAATGGGCATTGATGGAGAATTTTGATTATAAAAGTATCTATCTACCTATCTATCTAAGTTTGGGGAAGGGAAGTCAAAATGCCAAATTACCTTGACTTTGCCAAAAAGGCCAAAGTGCAGCAATCAGAACTCATAATGGAGGGCTACCTAAACTGTGGTGCCTAGACTTTCAGAAGATGAGAAAACCATCTTGTGCCCAGATTTGGTTGACACCATTTTGTGGTTGCACGCGAGGGCTCTTCAGAACATTTTTACTTCGACCCGCTGGGTAACTTTATCAAGCAGCAAGCTGTCAGAAGCACCTCTCATTTCAGAGCTTGAGATGCTGGCAACTCACAGCACAGAGCTCCATCCAGAGAGGGTAAAGATGGATCTCCTGCAGGACAGTGGAAAATCTCAGATCTGCGATTTTGCCTTGTCTACATAAACAGTACTCACAGTTTGGTCCAAGCCTGACTTTGCCATTAAAGTAGCCCTTGTCTATACAAATGTTAGGAGACAGTCCAAGCACCATCACAGCCTGGCACATCCCTCTGAAAAAGCACTCTGTCATCTCCCGCAAGGGTACAGCCGTTCTCCAGAGCAACATCTATCTGAAAAGAATTTTGCTTTCTTGTGACAATACAAAGTCTGGTCTAGGAGAGCCGTTGTGCAATGCAGTAATTTCAGTTCCTGGTCTAAAATGTTCTACAGGAAATCGGAGGGTTCAGGGCTGAGATCCTAAAGGACCAACATATTCACAGCTATGCAAGTGTTAGGAACTACTGATGTCTCTACCTCTGACATTATACTTAGCCAATTTCATTTAAGTTCACAGGTTTACAGACAATTACAATGGGAAAATATACTCATATAGATATTTACAGGAACTTGTTAAAAAAAAAAAAAAAAGTAGAAATTAGGCCAAATAATTTTGCAGCTATTACTGATTTGAAGTTTGTTTGGGGTTTTTTGCCTCTTGGGAGACACCAGTTTCTAAATATTCCACCAGGCTCTAAATCAGTAGCAACACTTGAGATACTCTGTTCCTCCTGCATGCCTCATACATGCATGGGTTTGCTCCAGGACTCATGCTGGCTCCACAGCCCGTGCGATGCTTTGTTTGCTGGCTGCACAAGCAGATAGGAGCAACAACCATTCCCCTTCAGAGCGACTTGTCCCCGAGTCTGCTGCTCTCGCATGCCGGAGCCTGCTAACGTTGAGTGGCTGATGTGTTCCACTCCTCCCTGAGCAGCTACCCTCTGTGTTTTGGGTTCAAAGTGAAACTATCTCAGGCTTGGGGACCTCAAGACAGCAGGGCTGGGGAAAGGCAGGGAGAGAGACTCAGGACATGAGCGTATTATCAGAAAGGATTTGAGTACTCCCAGCAGCCCAGCAGCAAATTAGAAAGTTTTGGCTCCCAAGAATGAGTTGTGTTGTTTGTTCCTGCATACTGCAGCTGCTCGTCCCTCTCCCTCCCCACCCCCCTCTTTTGGGTGGTTTATTACACACAAGCTACTAATGAATGGGAGCCGCTGTTTTACAGTACACCACACTTACAGGACTTATCTCTAGGCCTACCACAGATTTGACTGATCAACAGCAGGGCACCACCATCATAATTCTTCCTAGAAACAGGAGGATAAAAAGGGGTTTGTTGGAGGTTGGCTGTGTCTGCAGAGAATCCTGCCTGCAGGGCCTGCTGATGCCATCACTAGCTGCTATGGTCTTTGGCCTAATAAGGTACAGAAACAAAGATTGTTCACTTGTTCAAGAATACTAAAGTACCCAAGTGATGGAAAGTGGAGGCAGCAGGGCACACATCCAAGTGGGATTAAGGCCACAAGCACAACGTTACTGGACTGACTGGGTGGCAGGGGCAATATCTGCCTCTGAAAAAAAAAATCCAGTTCAAACATAATTTATAACATGTCACTCACAGTCAGAGGTGCCTGTCATTAAGAGTTAAATGTTGCATTGTGTTCAACTTAGTCTGATACGAATTCTCTAAGCTGCTTATATGTTATCATAACTCACACGTAACAGGAGCATGGGCATGAGGAGGGGGGAGAGCCTCTTGGGCAGGATGGAACCCTGGCTGGGAGGTAGAAATGCTGGAGCAGAGCTGGACTGCGGGTACCTCGGCATAGTGTGCCCACAGTCTTCGCGCTCCAAGGACACTGCAGTGAGTCTTACAGCCCGCCAAGCCCATAATACTTGTCAAGGTCCAGACTCTACTTGGACAGATGCATTTTTTTTTTTACTTCTATGCACTTCTCCCAGCTAGGGAGCCAGGCAGTAACACCAAGATGACTTGAAATGGTGCAGTCAGCTTCTGTTCAGCCGCACCCAAGGAAACAGCCAGAGAAGATCTGTGTACAGTGAGGTTGTCTATGGAGGATGAGTTTACTATAGCTGGGAAGCTTAAGTGCTGGTGTTGAAGGAAGAAAAAATTACCCACGTTGTAGCCAAGTAAAAAGCCCTTAAGTTAATATTGCTCACTGGAGATGGGACATGGAACCCAACAGAAGAAAAGGGAAACGGCTTCCTTGGGGACCATATTAAATGCCACCGACTGGCTTTGCAGCTTTGAAGCAATAGGACTGTCTTCTCTGGCTTAGAGAAACCGAGCAACAGACCCACTGAAGTTCAAGGAGCCAGAACATGCCCAATTCCACTAAACTTTAAAGGCTTATAAAGGAAATTTTTTCCCACAGTTTTTCCCCTACCTTGTTTTGGGTGTAGATGGAAAAAATCTGTCTGCAATAAGGACAATTAACAGTCACAGAAGCTTGTCCTTTTTCACAGGTCTCTCTCTAGCAGCACAACTCACTTGGTGCAAACACCCACTGTCATTCCCAGCTAGGAGCGTTTCTCTGGTGCATCCCATTCAGAAAGCAGCAGTTGTTTACTCACTAGCTTGGGCTGCTGGATCACATTACACCTGCTGGAGCTGCAGGTAATGTGGGAGGTTGGTTTTAAACTGGCATTGTTGCTTTTATAAGGCCTTTAATGTCATAGGCGCTAGCTATGTTCAAGATCTCACCCACCAAGCCCAAGCTTAAGGGGATTTGAACTGGAGACATCCCAGCCTCCCATTCCTCTGTCACCCAAGTCGACAACCACAGCTTTGCCATGGTAGGTGTGGGAGAAATGTTTTAGTACCTGCTCTCCATGCAGAAACAGCCACCCCCACAGCTACTGATATAACCTTCCCTTGGCCTTTCCTCCTGCATTTCTTAGTCACACTCTTACACCAGGGTCTTGTGGTGTACCTGGTCCTGAGTGCTCTGCCAGGCACCAGAAGATGAGCTACAAACCCGAGCCTACACTGAGTCATGAAAGAAATATTATTCACTAACGGTGCCAGGGGGGCAGCGACCAGTCTCTGCACAGCTTTGCCCTGGATGGGACAAGATAAAAGACATTGGAGTATTAGTGATGGTCCTCAACAGTTTCCATGCCTGGTTCCCCAGTCTGTTCTTGGTGTCTCTCCATAGCTTTCAAATTTACTTCAGCCAAGGGAGAAAGAACTCTTGAACATCTTCCCTGCTTCCCTGAAGTATCATTTTAGTATGTTATCTGTGCCTGGTCTGTCTAAGGACCAAGGGTCTCCCATTTGCCCACACTTCTTCAGAAACACTCCAGAAGGTATTCGGGTTGCTGGGTATGAGCTGAAATGCAAAAACTTCACCAGTTACCACAGTGCTGTCTCCCAAAAAGCCAACAGCTTAATCACAGTGAGCTCTTGGTATCCAGAGGTGGCTGCTTCATGTGTGCCCATGGGATGCTGCAGGACACTGTGGGCAAGGGTGTGGAGACTACAGGGACCTTGTTTTGCAGACACGACATGATGCTGGAGTGCATTTATGTCTCTGGCCTCTACATCTCTCTCTGAAGTGTTACAGGCTTTCCAGCAGCTGATAACCACAAACTTCTGTCCATGCAGAGAGCAGACATGTCACTGTAGCCACCTCTCTCCATGGAAGCAGCAGTTGAGATGGGAGTTGTGTGCAAACCCATTCCTCCCACCCAGCCACGGTGGCATCTGGAGTACACCTACATGTGGGATGTGTGCACGTTTAAATACATTTTCTGGATGCAAGCTATGTCAAACAATCACATTTTAGCAAATAAAAGTTAAAAATAGACGTAACTGATCTCTGAAAACATGTTTAATCCAGCTCTGACTTCTGTAGGATACCTCTACCTGAATAGAGGCAGCTGGTAAAATAACTATGCAGCTACAGAGACCATAAAAGCATGCAGAGGAAAAATTAGTCCAGAATTTGCATTTTATAAAATTAAACCTTTTCTAAAATTTACAATACAGCTAGTGACAAAGATTTCTTCAGATAAGCATTGCCCTCTGATCTTTGTCACATGGGCTTTGTAGTATCTTGCTAGTATGTGAGAATCTGAAAAGGTAAAAGAAAATTTTTCAGCAAAAATTAAACTCACTGGCTTGTCTTCACCATCTGCATGGAGTGTAAACGGAGAGAATAAATAAATAAAGAAAGAAAGAAAAATAGATTTGTTTCAGCTATATGTGAACAAAGGATTTGACACATTTGCAGTGTGTAATACTGTTTTTACAACATGATTTTAACCACCTGACACATTCAGTTAATACAGAAAACTCTGCAGGTTGTATTTGCATTCTGGAAGTGCAGTTACAAAAGAAAGTGTAAGTGCAGCAAATCATTCTGAAAATAAACTGCTTTAAACAGAGAATGAGCTCTCCTTTAAAGTCTGCAGCATGATTAGCTTTGTAAGATTACTTGAAAAAGCTGCAAGAATCTTATTTTTTTCCATAAACCATGGACGTGTCCTTCTGCCTTGGGAAGGACAGACTGACAGTTTGGTCCACACTCCAAAATACAATGAGAAAAGAATCACTTCTAAGAGCACAACATTTTCAGTTAGGCTTCTTTTTACTTCAATATTCAGTGACATTCCTAGTGCACTTTGTAGTCTTTACTAAAAAAAAAAAAAAGATAAAATCAATAAATTATGGAAGAAAACTGAACCCCTTTTCCAGGCAGTGACACTGCCACTTTAACAGCTTCCCACTGTACTTGGGGTTAGTTGCCAGAGAAGCCTTGTTCAGCCTATTTGGGGGCCCCATGAAATGCTGCAAGCGTTACTGTAATGAGCATTTGTCTTTTGTTGTGCTGCATGCTAGCACCATACAGTGCTGAGCTGATAAATCCACTTTTTCTAACACAAGCATTTTTCAAACAAAACTACCATGAGACTGATGAGTAATGCCGGCTTGCCAAAAAAAAAAAAAAAAAAAAACCGCTGCTGACATGACAGCTGTTAAATTCACATATTCACAAAATGAGATGTGTTACATAACTGGAAGCTACAAGAGCGACTCACCAAGGAGAGGAACTTCTAGGCAAGGTGCCGCAGGGACTCGGGAAGGAACAGATCACACATGTTCCCCTGTGCACTGGCCCACTAGTGACCACGGTGAAGCTGGCTGCTGCCTGGAGCACATGAAGGTTACTGGGCGCTCAAGACCCTGCAATGTCAGGCTGCTTGTAGTTTGTTCAGGGGTGGGGGTTTTTTTTCAGCAAAACAAGAATGTGCATGGGAAAAAAAAAAATGTATGTTATGAATATGAGGGTAATTTAGAAGACCAAATTTCACTATATGCAAGGCATGAAAAATATGTCTGACTCTGAAAGGCTCATTGGCAAATCTTCAGCAGCTAAAAGACAACAGTGGAGAAGGTGGAGAGTGTTATGTAGAATTAGGTTTGACAAAATCTAAGTAGCTTTAATTTGCATCAGAGCTTTCAGACATATAAAAGCACTGTGCAAAGTTGTTATTACTATTGCTATTTTATGGAGAAAGTGCTGAGCTCTGGAGGAGGTCTGTAATCTGCCCAAGGAAGGGCAGGAAGGCACTGGCAGGATGCCACCCAACCACCCAATCACCAGATCACCTGCCTTTATTTCAGTATCTATTTCTATATTGGTTTGAAAAACTTTGACAAAAGCATCTGACTCTGGAAGAGCCATGGGGCAGATGACGGAGGAAAGGCATCATTAAGGGCTTCTGAGAAATGACAGGCTGTGGAGCTGGTGTGACAGCGCAGAAGAAGGAGCAGTGCGGGGAAGATGGCAACGTCTGCAGAAGCTGCCAGACCCCCACGTGTTGCTGGGATTGCCAGAAATGGGGTTCTGAAGGGGGCTGAGCTGGAGACAAATCAAAGCAGAAAACAATAGATGTTTGTATGGAGAGCAATAAAAAAATCCTGTCATTAAACCATCACTAACCTCAAGCTAAATTTTATACATCCAAAATAATCTACACTTCCACTTTGTTTGCTCATGGCCGAATTCATTCTTGTTACATAGTAAGAATTTAAAAAAAAAAAAAAAAAATTAAAAAGTAATCAAAACACATAGAAGCTTTTATAAGCAAGTGTCCCTGTTCATCAAACAAGGACTGAACATGAAAAGACTAACTAAATGCACAAGGTTCCACATGCTTTAATGTGTTACCTGTAATAAACTAGGTAAATGCAAAATCAAGATGCACAGACAAATCAAGAAAAAAAAAAAGAAACACAGAAATGAATGTTTTGAGAATGATGTCACCTCAGCCAGTGTGTAGGTCCAGCCTGCTGCATAGGAGCACATTGAAAGCATAAACAGAAATACTAGATGTGCATTAAGCTACAGACTGAAATAGTTGTGAACAATGGCAAAGTCTGGTTGCTCTTGGAACCTTAATGTAAGGAAACATCCTTACAACAGATGAGACAATAACGGGTCTATAAATGACAGTCCTGTAGGCAGGGAAGGATTAAGAATTTCCTATAGCTCCTAAAGTATCAACCTATATTGTAACCCTTCCACAAAGGCTGCTGTAAGTGCCTGTTCTGCCTCAGTCCGCTCAGAGCAGGGAAAAGCATCAGGATTTATTTCACTTTTCCTCTGCACACCAGCCACGCACACACTCAGAGCAGAGAGAAGCAAAAGGAGAAGGAAATGCGGCACTTGCTCAGGACCTTCTGCTAGCACACCTGTAAGTCCTGGTGCCCACCTGCCCCCCCTGTGTCCTCCAGAACACGCAGACCTTTGCCAGCCCTGGTCCAGGCTGTAGCAACGCGCTGCTTTCTAGAGCAGTCTCTCTGTGGGACACTGATAACATGGTAGTGTTTAGATACAAGCAAACACAAACTAGGCTGAAGATACAGTGTCCATTTATTCTATTTTCTTCACTTTATTTTGAAGTGGAGGTTTTTTTGTTGTTATTCTTTTGCTAGCTCGCATGAGTAATAAAGTGCATGCATTTAACTTGGCATGTATTTAATTTTAAAACATTCTCAAAATGCCTTCTAATGCCTCATGGACCACAGACTGAGACGCGTTCCTGTACAGCAGACATCCTCAAAGCTTTCAGCCTAGTAGGTTACACTCAGTTCTAAGAATTTCTCGCAGACTGCCACACACTCTTCTCATCAAAGTTTTAATTGAAGACTATGAACATTATTATTTAATACAGTTTCACAGACCACCCACAGCAAACTTGCCAAGGCCTCAAGGATTATCAGTGATCCATAGGAGGGAGGCTGGGAACCACCAGTCCAGGCATTTGGTGATGCTGGTCGTTCACTTCTAACACTGTATTAAGCCCGTTCACATATATCACTCCATTAAAAATAAAAGAGCGGGCACAACAGAAAACATTTCAAGGAATCGGATGAATCTGAGTGAGCACTGAGCTGAGCGGAAGAGAAAGATGAATAGTCCCATAACAGCAACCTCTGCTAACATATGCAGCTCCAGGCACTCCACAACACAGGATGTGGATGAACAAGTGGACAATGTGAAGAGGTACAAAAGATGCAAGCCCAGGACCATCTGTAAGTGACATTTGTATATTTGCAGTTGATTATAAATTCAATAAGATCTACAGAAATCAACACTAAAGAATCTGCAGCAAGTCCAAGCTTTCCTCTACCAATGATTCTTCATTCCAAGCCTACGGCTTTGGGGCAAATCCAGGGCAATTTTGGTCCAAATGTTCCAGTGGAATAGTTGTATCATCTGTTTAAGAAGTGATCCCCTGTTTGTCAGGTAGAACTGGTGCACTGTACACTCATACTACAAAGGACATACAAGCATTTAAAAAAAAAAAAAAAAAAAAAAAGCTGCTAAGAATTCTGCAGATGCTTTCAAAAAGCATTTTTAAAAAGTCCTCACTGAGGGCTGTAGGCTGTGTCTTGCCAAGCTTAGTCACACAAGGCACTCCCCTGAACCAACACGGCTGCTAATGTGAATGAATTGTTTTCAGCATCATTCTGTTAAAAAACTACAACAACAACAAACTATGAGTAGTCTTCAGGGTGGAATTAAACAGTGTCACCATTGATATCTCCATGCACAGGTCTGGGACACAAATTATTTTAGGACACAGCTCTGCCCCCCCTTCTTATTCCCAGTAATTAAACTCCTGGTCTCCCAGAAATTCCCCTGGCACAGATTATGCCAACCCTGTGAAAGGTAGGACCTTGCCCAACAGGCTTTCATGGATCTGGGGGGACTTTCTGCAGAGCGAGGTGTTACTGCAAGTAAAAGCCAGAGCCTCTTGCTGTTGCAACCTATGGGACTTTGCAGCAGTACAATGATATTTAGTGTGCAGAGCAGCTCAGACTCTGTCCTGAGCCATATTTAATAGCCCCATCCCTGTGCAGCCCCTCCAGCCTCCAGGGAACTGCTCAACAGGTAAGTGACTGGGAAGAAGGACGTCAGAGGCCCAAGAATCTTTTGGGCAAGATTCCCACTGGGATAAGTTTGCATAATTTTTCTAAAACTGGGAGCAAACATTAATGCCATTTTCTTCCTTCGGAGCAGTTTTAAAGTTATTTAAAGTCTGAAAGCATTTTCCACCTGGGAGACTGGACTGTGCTCTTCAGTATAGTTCCACTTACTCGTCTGATGACTACCGTATACTCATGGGAGCAATACAATGCACGGAACTGGGGTTTTGTAGAGGTGGGAATAAAAGCAAATTCACTTGCTCGGAAGGGCAAGTTCTAGATTTGATAACAAAATCAGACCTCTGCAGCAGCCTCTCCCTACCCCACAGAGTTTGTGGCTTAAAATGTTAAAGAAAAAAATATCATACTCACTATAAATATAATCTTATCATGACCACAAATTTCTTCTACAAAAATATGTAACCAAATTCGTGGCTTGTCTATTTGTATTACAAATCAGTAAAGGAACTAGCCTGTGAAACTCTCACACTTTCATTCCACACCATTCTGAATGTTACCTAATTTCCTAGTTTAAAAATAAAATCAAATGGATTAAGAGCCTTTGGAATCTAAAAAAAAAAAAAAAAAATGCACATATTAGAGCAGTTACTTCCTAAAATAAACAACCTGCTTTAATAAGCAGCCTCATGGGATCTACGATACTAAGGAAACCTCTATTTTATGCCTCACAAACCTCTAGTTTAACACATGCCAGTTAGTTTCATTTACGAGTTCAAAATCTAGAGGTAGATAAAATATCAGTTTGGCTTGGAATACCTAAATTGCAAATTTTTCATATATTCATGCACGGAAGTACTTGACACAATGTTGTTAGGGAAGAAAAAAATAGTTGTCTGAAGAGTTTATTTAAGGAATGATTACTGCTAATAAAAAACTTCCCCCTAACAATCATTTTTAAAATTGTTTTTTAATATTCTTTTAATGACCTCTACTCCTCATACCTACCTCCTTGCTTCCAAAACTGTTTGTACTGTCCCCAATAACACTCAGTGGAAAGCTGTCGTTCCTGGCTAAATCCTTACTTAGGGTGGATGCTATGCCTCCGTTAGACAGGGTCACAAGGTCACAATCGATTTTGGAGGCCACCTGGAGAGTCCAGGCCGTGAACTGACTCAAAAAATTTATATCAGAGCTGGAATGGTCCACCTCCCAGGGCTCAGCCTGCGCTAACACCCCAACCGCAGGATGGAGCCTGCCAGGCCCAGCTCAGAGAGAGGCCAGAGTTGTTGACCCCGTTAGCTGACCTCTTCAAACTTCAGGAGAATTTTTCTGGCAGTTACCACGGTGACTGGGCACTCCAAGCTTATCCTTCTTACTGAAAAAAAAAAAAAAAAAATAAGAAAAAAAAATGTTAAAACCTACCTTGTAGTGATGTCTATCAAGAATCAAATACATAAATGTTTTAATTGTTTGCTCCTCTCCTTGGGCTGCCCTGGCTCTAACTGGTACATCCAAAGTGAACATCGAGAAAGCAGGTTGGCTAAAAACCTCTCAACTTCCAAAGTAATGTTCAGGGTATTTAATGAGTAGCATTTTTAGTATCTGTCTGTGATCGCAAAGGACACACTAAGAGGTTTGTTGTGAAGTAATATTTATTTTTCCTTGGGTATCTGTCTTCAACTTATTACCATTCTTTATCAAATTCAGAACAAACTGAAAAAAGGGTCAGGGAAGGATTCCATGCTGCCTTCAGCTTTTTTTCCTTTTAAAAACTAGCTGCTTGATGAAACATTAAGTATGCAGCAATACATTGCTTTGGTCTCTTAAGAAGAGGCTGCATAACCCATTTAATGTACCTTGAAATATTATTTAAGAAGGGTGGGAGGGGAAGAAAGAAAGAAAAGTTGTCAGACATCGTTACTGTTGTTTTTTTCAGGCACTTTGAACACAAATCATTCCACATATAAAATTTACCAGGTAAGCAAGGTCTGATGATGCTGACAGAAAATGCTTGAAGCACATCGAGGGATCAGAGACCGTGCTAAGTAAACAAGAAAACAAAATGCACTCTCCATTTCTAAAACAATAAGGGGAAAACTGGTGCTTCTTAATTTCAGTGCAATCATGTATTATATACGACGCTTTTATGTAAATTTTCCTTGTGCTCCCATACTCAAAATAGCATCTTGCAAAAGGCAGCACTGAAGAGTACACTGTGTTATAGCTGGAAAAATCCTATTTAAGGGCTCCTGATGGCAAACTGTCAATCAGAATTCCCCATTTGTTATGAACTGCTCATTTCTGGAGTAGAGCTAAACAGAGGCTTAATGATTGAAAGTTTAATGGCATTTTGTCTCACACATGGTTTTGAAGTATCTTCTGTTGTTTGAAGAGTTAAATATGAATATTCAAATTGCTGCTCAGCCACTGTCTGCCTCCTCCTGGGCTTCTCCACTGGCAGTGCTGAGATGGCAGAGGGGACCGAGCTGCTGAGCTGCCTCACAGAGGGAGATGCTGCAGATCCTATGGGTGAAAAAACAAAGTTGGAGATTTGGGTGTGGAAAGCAAAAAGCACATAACTGATCTTCTGTCCCAGATTTATTTTTCACTTCTGCTGGAAGAATGAGTAAAGGGCAGTATGTCTATTAACCAACATTTTTAAAAGTGAATACAGGCATGGTAAAGGACTCTTTCTCCTTAAAAAACTGGTACAATTGCTTTGAAGTATCATACGCCTCAATGCTAAATAGATACATAGACACATGATAATATTATTTAGCAATTTTGAATTAAACATGAAAACAATTTAAATTAAAAACACTTAAAGATTGTTTTCCTGTCATTAGGAATGTGTTAGAAAAAGGCTAAGCCTCTCATTAAGAGATGAGTTTTTTCATTTGTGTTTTTATTATGGCTATATAAGATGGTTTTATGTTTGTTTGTTTGGGTTTTTTCGGTGTGAAATAATATAAATTGAAACAACCAGGTGACGGATTAATAGGCTAGAGAGAAGAAGTGTTTGTTGCATTTTATTTTTTGTATCCTTTTTGAGCAACATTGCATATATAAGCATGTGCCTTTCAATTAGATAGCATGATTTATGAAGTCATGCTCATGGCCAGCCAGGTTGTTGACTCAGATTAGAACTATGATGCCAGCTCATTCCCTGGTGACAAACACTGACTGTCCTTCCCACAGCCAGGCACCCCTGGCAGCCTTATGAAAAGACCTTGTGGTTGGCAGAGCACTGAGCAGGAAATGAGGTCCTCTCCGGTTTGGGACAGAGATGACTGGAGTTACAGAAAGCTGTAAAGCAAAATCAGCATCTCCTGAGTCACAGACTTTAAGCTCTGGGGGATCCCGCAGTTCCCAGCGTGACCTGGCCCACCAGCACTGCATCTCCTGCACACCCGCCAGCCTCCCACGGACTTCCCAGGGGAGCACCCTGCAAACCGCTAGTCCGTCATGAGAACAAGGGAATGATTTTACATGGGAGGGGGGAAGTGAGGGTACTGAGGTCCCCCCAGCCTCCCCAAATGCCCCAGCCTGGTCCTGGTGCTCAGCACCCTCCTGAGGGAATGCCTTTCTCCCTCACCCCTACCAGAGAATTTTTGGCACATCACATGGTGTTCTAATGATATTACAACAAGGCATTTATCTTGGCCTATAGCTTGGGGATCTTTTGTGTGGCCTCCTCTCTTCCAGGAATTTCACATATAAATCACCAGAAAGCAGGAAATCTTTAAGACCTAGTGGGAAGCCGTATGGTATGTTTGCCTCTTAGCATAGACAGCTGCAGGCCACAGAGCATCTTGTCTTGTAGGTACTACAGCAACCCAGACACATGCACCTGAAACGGGGGAACTCGACCCTCTGTTTCAGAGATCTCTGAGCCAGCAAGTGAACCCCTGGAAAGAGGTTAGACACTCTTACCGAATTCATGGAGGACTCCCTGATGCTCTCTGTGTAACACTTTCAGTCTGAATTCCCTCAATGCAATTGAAACAGTAATATTTAGACCATTTGGGGCTGAGATTATTGCTCTAATAAATTGTTTTTTCATTGCTTCATTGTGGCAAATAAGCCTCCGATTGATTTTTCTCCTAATCAGCATGGAGAATGCATTCCACTGTAATTAAATCCCGTGTAACTGGGCACTCTGTGTTAGCTTGTCTCTTAGCTTGCAGTGGTATGAGATACAGTGCATCAAACGCTATACTGTACACGATAGGCACCCTGCCAGCCCGGGGAGCGGTTCTGCTTCCTTGCCGTGGCTGTGCTTGCACATCAATGTCGCCGGAGCACGTACGGAGCAGCGCGCAGCGCTTGCGAGGCGCGGGGAAGTTATTAAAGAAGGAAGATGGCCAGAGATAAGGTCTTTTCTCTCGAGGAAGGTCTGACCCACCAGTCTCTGAAAAGGCAGCGAGAGACGCAGGGGCCGTGTGTCCCACACCCCCGGCAGGTCCCCGCCGCCCATGGGGCCCTGCCCCGCGCATC
>NW_008616307.1:0-3778 GCF_000691845.1 Merops nubicus
TGTGGCACTGGCGAGGTGGCAGGAGCACGGGGAGCCCCGGCACAGGGGTACCCAGGAAAAGAGGGACGTGCCTTTACTAGCCCGAGCAGCGCCGCGAGGCCCCACTGTGATGAATCCTCCCCATCTCCTTGTTTACTCCAGTCTGCAACAAATGAGTCCCTGCCTGTCCAGGGATAGCTCATCCGGAGGAATGCTCTTTCAGGCCTCTCCCTCTAATCCCTATTAATTTAAATAATGCTGGGCCACTCTTCTCAAACTATTTATTATTTATCAGGTTTGTTTATTTGTAGCTAACAGGTAGTGCTCAGCATGCGTCCCCAGCACAGGGACAGGGGCCGTTCATCACACTGGCTCCCCCGCCATCCACCATCCGTCAATTACTCCTGCTTCCTTTAATTAGTAATGAGGACTAATATCTCTGCCTGGGATGGTGGCTGGAGCGGAACTTCCCTCTGGTGGCATCCGAGCAGCACAAGGGGGGGAATGAAAAATAAATACCTGCGCCAGGCTGCTGCTGCTGCTGCTCACAGATGAGCAGGGGTGCTCGCCAGCCCCCATGCACCCTGTTCCAAGGCAGGTCTGGTCCCTGGCAGCTCTCCAAGTGTCCCTTTATGCCAGAGGCTCCTGGCTAGCAGGGCAGGGAAGGTGATGCCATCCAGGTCCCGATCCGTGGGCACCCTTTCCCTCAGAGCAGGGCCATCCCAAAGCATGGTGCATCCCCTGCCGAGCTCCAGCTGCTGAGCTCTGCCCGGGTATCAGCAAGGGGAAGTCTAAATTAAATGCCCATTAGAGCCTCTGGCCTTGCTTGGTGGTCCTGGGGAGCTCTGTATCGGAACATGCCATCCGGAAGCAGCCTAATAGCGAAGGCAGCACATGATATAAATGGAGCCCCTTTGATTTATTGACTGGGAGAAGTTTTTACACGATAGCCCATTAAGACGGACGGCTCTGTTTACAGCCAGGCCATCTAGCTATAGGGACCCTGAACTGGATGGTGTGTTTTGCTATTGCTCTTCAGGCAGACATCTCATTAAGGGGAACAGCATATGGAGCTCTCTGGATCTATACTTCACGAGTCCTGAGGGAGGCTTTTACCATTTTTAATAAGCGGGCAAGGTTAGCAAACCTGCAACGTGGTGACCTCCCCTCCCCGTGCTATGGATCTCCCTGAATCTCAGTGAGCCAGACTCACTGGGTGCACGCGGGACTCCATAAATCACCTCCCCGCTGCTGGCCAGGGACACTGGCCAGGGAGGATGGGCAACGAGGGTCTGGACCAGGAGGGACCGGACCAGGCACTGCCGCATCCGACCTGGGGCAGGCAGCTTGGCAGGGCACGGTGCGGAGCGTGCTCCTGCCCATCGTGCTGGCGCGGTGATGGGCAGCATGTGGGTGGCTCAGCCAGCAAAGGTGCTTTGAGGAGAGAGTTAACATGATAGCCACAGTGCAGGAAACGAAACCCCCAGCAGGCTGTTGAGGGGGGGATTATTCCGTATTCAGTAACACGGCTGTTTAGGAGAACAAGTAATCTCTGGCAAAGACCTCTGTCTCTTCTCCGAGCTGATAAAGCCGTGCAGTCTACAGGCAAGCTGGCCCCTGCGGGCTGCAGCGGATGGATGCCGGAGGAGTGGGGAGGCAGGCACGTGGGGTGAGGGATGGGGGGGGAAACACAGCAAACAGCACCGCAAACAGCTTGTCCAGGACACCCTTCATAAAGGGCTTGTGCAAGGTTTGGGTGCTCCTGCTCAGGCACCACTTACACTCCCAGGTACAGCTGCAGAGACACATGGCCTCAAGGCAGTGGGTGACACATACAGGCAGAACTCCCAGCATCTCCTCCTGCCCCAGGTACATGGCGGTGCACCCACCTGCTCGCTCCCCAGCAATGGCAATCTGGCTTTTGCCCATCAGCCAGCCCTGAAATCCCTCTTTTTCACTCCTGTGGTATCAGCTATGCACTATAACCATCACCAGTCGCTGGCATTTAACTACACATCTAAAATCCACACCATGGAAAAACCCACCAGAAAAGCAGGAGACTGAGAATGTGGTTGTTTCTTTTTGAGAAGTCTGCCTGACTTTGGTTGGGAAACAGGGAAGGCAGAGAAGGACAAACGGACAGACACAGTGGCATATTTGTGTCTCTTTGCAGCAATTCTCTCACAAACAGTCTGAGCATTTTTGAAATGAAATTTTGTAGGCGATTAGCTCACAATGTGAACTTAATTGCTTTTGGTATTTAAAAAAACCCATTAAATTAAACGGCCGAGATATTGAGGCTTAAGCAATGGCTGCTTCCACTGCACAGTAACTACCAGCCTCATTACTGGGACGCCAATCCCAGCGTCGGGAGGTGCAGACCCATGCGACGTGACCAGGGCGGCTCTAATGCTCCCTCCCAGATCGCATCCAGTGGGCGAGAGGATCATCAACAGCAGTGAGAGGATGGCTCAGAGCATGGCTGGCATGGAGCCGCAGCCCAACAGCGTGCCGAGCTCCCAGTTCCCCAAAGCATCCTTGTTGGACCAGATGAGCCAGACCTGTGTGTTTGGAAGCCAAGGGAGTATCAGGCTCCTTCAGCTTGGTGAGAGGAGTGGCTGGAGTGGGACAGTCCCACACTGCAGGACACCTGAGTCTTGCTGTGCCAGGACATCAAGGTGACCTCCACCAAGCCACTCTGGTCCCCATTCCTCGGGGATCTCATGGAGCTTGCATTGCCTGCGCTCGGAGAGCGGTGGGTGTGCATCTCCTGTGAGGGACTGTTCAGTGATGCCAGCTCACTGGGTACCATTTGTGCCCAGGGACAGCCCCAAAACTGGCACCTTGCCCTGGCGCAGGCCAGCGCCTTGCAGAGGAGCCCTCCTCCGCCCCAGCGCTCGCAGTGCTGCCCAGCTCTGTGTTTAGTGCCGTAACACAACACAGCGGCCAATGGTAGTGCTTTCCCCTCACTTTACTTGTTTGTTTAAATTATTTACACTCCTCAGATGCAAGATTGCTCTCCAAAAGGAGCATCCTTTTGGCTGCTGCAGCTTTAAAATGACTTGCATCCATCACTCAATCGCTTTCAGGTCAAACACACGCTCCCGACTTAATGACCACATTTCCGCAGCAACAAATCTGTCACCGATGTTTGTTTAAAGCCAACAATCTGTAGGAGCACTGTGTGCAAGGATTGAATTAACTCAGCATCTGAATGACTGTGGTGCCAGATCATTCAAATTGCACCTTTTCTAAGATCTTCCAGCAATGTTAATTAATGTTCCTTGGGTGATGTGCAACATGCTGCAGTGCACAGGGCTGCCGGTGAGAGCAAAGCTTGATCCCTGTGGGCCTGAGGCCACGGGAGCCAGGTTCCCGGTTGCCCCAGTCCCAGGAGTATGTTGAGGGGCGTGCATTGGGGAAAAGGAGATGCTGGTGGCTGAACCTTGCTCTGACACAACCTACCCTGATTTTCTCCCAAGTTCAGCAATTTGGCTGAGATATTTTATGCTGGATGTCTGACTCAGGGTGAATATTTTTCCCACGAAATTCCAGCCTGAAGCACTAATATATTGCCATCAACAAGAATGGAAACTATGTCGCTATTTCCCTTAAATTCCAGCTAGACGTTGTTGTGGGTTCCTTTTGTGCCTGTCCAGATGTTTTGGAACAAAGCCTTGAAGTCTGTCAGGAAGGTGCTTTTGGGGCCAGGGAGAATTCTGATTTCCCACTGGAATCTCACCAACTTCGGGCAAAGCCAGCCCTGCCCAGCGCCGAGCGGCCGCACGTGCGCCAGCCT
>NW_008616308.1:0-2093 GCF_000691845.1 Merops nubicus
AGTGCGGTGGTGCCGCCGCTGGACGGAGATCCTCGGGCAGCCTGGAGCTGGGCGGGGGATGGAGCTCGGGGAGGGAGCTGTGTGTGCCGCTTGGGGAAGCGTTTGACACAGGTCCTGCTGCTCCGGAGGGTAGAGACGCTGATTAGGGGCGTGTCTGAGTCAGAGAGGGAGATAAGAGGCAGCAAGCGGCAGATAACCGGTCACACTTTCTCTGTCAGCAGAGGGAGAGCAGGGCTGGGAATGGGGAATCCACCCGGGATCCCTTCAGCACCCCGACTGCCGTGCTCTGGGAGAGGGGGGAGGCTCTGGGAGCGTGGACAGGGGGTGTTCCTGTGCAGCTGCCACCTCTGGCTGCCAGACACTGAAAGTGTGAGCCCTGGGAAACGTTGAAATGCAAATTGGAGGGAGATTAAACCAAGCCCAAACCACGTATCCCAGGGCCCCTTAACCAGTGGCTTTAAGCAAAAGCCCTGGAAGAGGATTGGGACTGTTTAAAGCTGACTCCCAGCTGCCTTCTCCATTGGCTTGGAGTTGATTTATCAAGTTAAGATCAATTAACTCCCAATAAAGCACAAAATAAGATTACGAGGTTCCTGATCCAGCTCTGGAGGACAGTGCAGGTGCTCAGACTCTGAGCTCAGTTTTCCCCACAGCCTCTCCTCCTCCTCCTCACTGACTGCAGGGAGCTGTTGTGTTAACCCCCCAACCCCCTTTCCCAGGTCTCAGCTCTTTGGAGCATCCTTTGAGGAGCTGGGAAATTCAATTCCTTTTCCTGGCAACCTTCTGCTGTTCCATTAGGCCATTTCTGAGCCTTTCTCTTCTCCCTCCTGCATTTTTAATCTGGGCAGGGCTGTTGTGCAGAGCAAGGAGCTCTAAAAGCAACGGGATGGCAGCAGCATCCCCCCTGGGGAGCATAATGGTCCAATTTTGCTGCTGAACTGGTGCTGGCTGGGAGCCCCCAGCCCAGGGGGGGAGGTCAGGAGCCCCCACATGACCACGCTGAGGACAGTGACTCATGTCATAGTTGGCTCCTTCACTCCCCTGTGTCCCCAGGGGCAGAATCATGTGAGCTGGAGCGTAGGGGTTGGGGTTTTTTTTTGGGTAGGTTCCCCTCACCCTCCACTTTCCAGCTCAAAGTGGAAAAAGCAGCAGCCTGACCCCACTCCTGGGGCTCAGGGGTGTCTCCAGCAGGCCTGGGTCCTTCACAGGCTAGCCCAAAACTCTTCCCAAGGCTCTGTGGGCTCTCTGGGTGGCTGAACCCTGGCAGAGAACTCCCTGCAAACCAGCAGAGCCAGATTTTTACAGCGTGGCTCAACCCCTCCCCTTGTCCCAGCTAAAATTAGCTGTGTCTTCAGACGAGCTTCACTTCCCACCCCAGTGTATAAATAAGAAGGCTGAGCCTCCAGCCCTGCCTGACACTTGGCAGCCCAAAAGGCAGGATTCCAGGAACGGGGAGCAGGTGAAGGGTTGTGTCACCTCCCTGACCCTGAGGACTTGGGACAGCCTGAGCCCTGAGCTGCTGCTTCATCCCAGAGGCTCCAAAACCTCCTGCAAATAATCCTGCCCGGGAGGTGAAACGGGGACAAGGGACACTCTTGGTCTTCCAGCTCCCCCTGATGAGGGTTCCTGGTCTGTGTGGGAGGGAATCTGTCTCAGAGGGGTTCCTCTGGCTGGACTGTGTGTTTATTGGGGGGTGGGGGGTTATCTTGCTGTCCCCTTCCCCCCAGGAGCGTGGTGAGGATGAGGTGCTGGGGCTCAGTGGGAGCTGGGAGCCTGCCAGCAGCTCCTGGCACAGCCCAGCCAGCAGAGCTGGGCAGGGTGGGGGGCACCAGGCACCTCTACAGCCCCCCCAGGGCCTCACCAACACTCCCCAGCTCCCACTGGGGGGAAGGGGGTTACAGGGGAGTCACCCTAGGGAGGCAAGAGAGAGAACAGGCACAAAACCAGGCCTGGAGGGGAAACTGGGTGTGGGGACTGCTGCTGATCCCAGCGATGGAGCTGGGGAAGGGTCTGGAGCCCAAGTGTGGGGAGGAGCAGCTGAGGGAGCTGGGGGTGCTGAGCCTGGAGCAAAGGAGGCTCACGGGGGGACCTCT
>NW_008616308.1:2306-3401 GCF_000691845.1 Merops nubicus
GAGGGACACGGGGCAGTGGGGACCTGGCAGTGCTGGGGGGGTGATTGGACTCCAGGAGCTCAAAGGTCTCCCCCTCCCAGAGCAGTTCTGTGGCTCGTGCAGGAGCTGGAGGGCAACGGGAGGTGTCCAGAGGTGGCAACTGGAGCTCAGGTCTGATCCCTGGAGGTTTCCTCTGGCCAGGGGCAGCAGATCCTGCTGTGGTGGAGCTGAGCCTGTGCTGGGCAGGCAGCGAGCAGAGAGAGAGCCCTGTGGGGAAGGAGTTGGGGATAAAAACTGGGGGTTCCTCAGCCCTGGCTCCCCCAGCACGGGCTGGGCTCAGCCACCTTGTCCCCCTCCTGTGTCCCCAGGTCTGGCTCCACAAGAGCAAGCTGGGCACCTGAGCACTCGTGCTGTGCAGGGAGGAGGCTGCTGGTGGCCTTTCCCTGGGGGAGCAGCATTCCCAGTGATCCCAGTATCCACCCAGGAGCAGGGATGTGCTGTGGGGGAGGAGGGCGGGCAGCCCGTCCTGGGGGTGCTTTGAGCTGGGAGCTCTGCTCCCCTCTCTCAGTGATCTGGGGGGGTTTTGAGCAGTGTTCCAGAAGGCTGCAGGATCTCTCTGTGATCCAGGGGTTTTCCAGCAACATTCCAGAAGGTTCCCAGCCCCCCTCTGTGGGCTGGGGGACCCGAAGATGAGGCGCTGCAGGCGCTGGGTTTGGTCACAGCACCTTCTCCAGCGAGAGCCCACCCCTCAGGCACCCACAGGAGATTAATGCTGGGTGCTCCACCCCCTGTGGGCTGCTGGATTGGGGTGGAGCCCCCTCATTTTGTGAGGAGAGGGGCTCAGGGAGGGCAGCTGAGCTGTGGGCAGCGGGGGCTGGAGGGGAGCGTGGCGGGATGCAGAGGACACGGGGCCACCCCAGCGTGTTGACCTTACTAAATCCTCCTTATTTTTTTGTTCTCCACACAGATGTTTCCCACTGGGCTCTGCCTCTAGGATGTTGGAGAACAGGGAGGAAGTAAGAGCCTTGCTGAGGGGGGTTTTTCCCTGGCCCTGACTGGGGTTGGGCAGCGCTGGAGCCGGGTGGGTTTGGCCGAACGCCGCGTGGGGTCCGTGGG
>NW_008616309.1:0-8153 GCF_000691845.1 Merops nubicus
CCTAAAGGATTCTATGATTCTATCCTCCATCTCCCACAGACACTCTGCCTTTTGAAAAACATATCTTGTGTCATGAGTGTGTATGAACAAGAAAGCACAGCTAAGGATCATGGCCTTACACTTAATCTCTTCATGTCTTTGGGGTTTTTTTTTAAGTTTTTGTTTGTTTGTTTGGTTTTTATTTATTTATTTTGGGGTTTTTTTGCTAATGTTTGAAACCATGTGGCCCTTGGTACTATTTTAATGTTATGAGGATAAGTGGCATGAGTTTGAGAACGAAGTTTTCATCAAATCCCCTCAGCAAAACTGTTCATTTGGAATGTGCTTATGATGATAAAATTGTGGGGTTTTTTTTTACTACTTAGGTATTTCAGGAAGCTGTTTCCTTGCTGAATGTACAGTAGGATCAGGCATGGTAGCTGTGAATGTCAGGCTTTAGAAGTGCAGCTCAACCTGTATCAAGGCAGAGGTGGGTGAGCTTGGGATCTGCCTGTGCCTTTGAAAATCCAACTGAAAGGTATTGAAGAACTGGTTCTTTCAATTTACATGTAGAGAAAATAGTCTTAGCAGGCATTAAAGTGTTTACCAATATGAATTATAGAGGCTGTATTTACAGTAGATCAGGCTAACTGTAGTCACATACACAACTGCATATATGAGTTCCTGTCTAGAGTATTTTTATATTGGTTCTCATGTATTAGAAATTACCTTAGAAAAGGAGCAGTATGTAACACATAGCCTACTTTCCACTGAATGGGCAGTTGGACATACAGACAAGAAAGGATATTTAGTGTGTCCAAATCCACAATATGGACAGCCAGGCAACTAAGACCCCACACAGACTCGTTGCAAGGCACCTTGCTAGGGCCTGCTTAAATTTCAAACTCTTATTTCTGAGGAGGAAACAGAAGTTAAAGTTGACTTAGTCACTCACTTCTGTTAAAAAAAAAAAAAAAAAAAAAGAGGGGAAAAAAGGGGGACAGGGGGAAAAGGTGACATGGCTAAGCACCAGAGGATAGTTCAGGAGCATAAGAAACTTGTAGTATATGAGCCAAGAACTGAAACAAAATTATATTTTGTACCATTTATGACAAACAGGCCACAAGAGAAGCAATTTCAGGAACATAAGTAGAAAGTGAGAAAATTGATGTGGTAAGGTGCCATGTTGAAGAGTGACCATTTTTGGACAGGTGCAATAGGAATTTTAAGTGATTACTTGTGACTAAATGCATTGAAAGGGATGTTTAGGTGGAAGAATTTCCTTGCCATTTGTTCATTTAATCTGTTTCTCTGTTGTATTCTCAACTTTGTCTGTGGTGTTTTCAATGTTAGTTCTGATTGTTTTTTCTAACTAAATTCATAACTCTTCTTAGAAAAAAAAAAAAAAACAAACAAATCAACAAGGCCCAAACTCACTGTTAGTGAGCTGCCAATTTGTCTATCTGGAATTTTTTTTTAAATAGAACATGAAATTTTAATTGAGGTAGGAAAGATAAATCAGTCTATCAGCCTACTAAAGATAAAGGAGAATAAGATTACATTTATGTCATGCTTTTATATGGATATAAAATGCAGTCTATGTCTATATTTTTGGGGCTCTTGCTTTGGTATATGTCTATTGCTTAGCACCTCTATTTGTTCCACAGATCAGAAGGAGCAGCCTGGAGCCCAGGGATGGTGTAACTGACTCAGCTGCCATCTGACATCATGAATAGAAATTTGGTTCTTCCCTGTTCCGCTCCAGTCCCCAGCTGCAAACAGACAGATTGCCTTCAAAACCAGCTTCAAATTTTGCTGTTCTTCATAAATTAATCTGTCACTAGACCTCATTCTCATCTGGAGTGAATTGGGATAACCAGATTGAAGGACTCTTGATTTACTGACAACTGAAAGTCTGGCCTTTTCTGCTTAGAAGTAGGGAAACCCAAAAGGGAAGCCTGGCAAATTAAGATGCCACTTAAGATTAATTAAGTGCACTTAATTGCCTGGCAATTAAGATACCACCAGGCTGACTAAAACATTGTGTTGGAAAGCTACAACTTTTCAGACCCAAGTTGTCCTGGTTCAGCTAGGATAGGGTTAATTTTCATGAGGATTTAGGAGGTGACACAGACAGGAGAGACAACCAAAGCAGCCAGCAGATTATTTGATACTATGCTTATGTCATGGCTGTGACACAGTGGGTTGGTCTAGGTGCATGATTTCCCCAGGCAGTCTGAGGTCAAGTCACTGTTTCTGTTTGGTATCACTTTATAAATTGTTTCAGTACTGTTATTGTTATGAATGTTGTTTATTTCTGCTTTTGCATTGTTGTATTAATTTATTCTTATCTCAGCCCACAGGAGGTTGTATTTTTCTCACTTTTCTCCTTCCCATTTTGGGGGGTGGGGTGAGCAAGCTTCCACGTGGTGCTCAGCTCCTGGCTGGGTCTAAACCATCACACAAATCCACTAGAATTAAGTTTACCTCTGTTTTAAGCAGAGTTGGATGGTATTTAGAGTTTTAAGTTTTCAATGCTGAGCTGTAAGGTCATCCAGACTTCTTTGGCAAGTGCTTGTTTCCTTGTGACAGATACACCTGCCCTGACAAAGAAGATAGGGGCTTCATGGTCATCAAAACTTGATTATTTTGTTTCTGGCCCTTGGCTTGCCTTTGTCATACCCTTGTCCCCAGCTGATTAGAATGACCACAGCTCAGAGCTGACTAGAGCAAAAATGGAGCTTTGCCAGGGAGCAAATTTGATTAGATCCTACTCTGAGTACCAGGGCTACAAATGAAGGCTCACCCCTCAGACCAGGGTGACATCCAAAGAAACTTCCTGGGATTGAATCAGCTCAAACACCCCCCTTATGGTAAGCAAATACCTCTTCTGGAGAGAGAGGGAGAGATACTTGAATGAGCCCTCACCCCTTTTGTGCAAGTGATCCTTTTCTAGGTACTCTTGAATGGGAGGTTTTCCCTTTTATGGCTGAGTATGCACACATTTCAGGTCGTGTCTCTAAAAGAATATTCACAATACTTAGGAATTAGTTCTCTATTTTATTCCTGCCTGACCTTCAAACCTGTAATTTACCTTGGTCTGTTGGAGTGCTGAGTAATTTTTTTCATAATGAATCCACATTTTGGGTAGCCTCTGCTGGTTTGTGGGTGCCTTCGCAATACTTTTTGAGTTTGTCTCCGGTTCTGGAACAAAACCTAGTGGATATAGCCACATTTGTAGGCCAGCCCCCTTTGAGTCTCAGTTTTCCTGAGTGGCTGCAATAAACCAAAGCAAGGTCCTTGCCCTGCACTTGCACGCTCATTTTTCCTCAAAGTGTTTCACACTGACATCACATTCATGCAGGATCTCTACACTAGGAACAGTCATAGGAACTGTACCAGTTGCTCCTCTACCTGCTAGGTGCCAGTGGCAGCAATATGTCTTAAAGTGCACTAAATCAGGAGAATATTAAGAAACAGGAAGAGGAGTCAGGTAGAAAAAAAAAAAAAAAATCTGCTTTATACATGTGTGTGCATGTGTGGATAAAATGTTTCAAAACCTTGGAATAATGCACTGATTTGTTAGTGCTTCTCTGAAGTGCTGTGATCAAGGCATCAATTCCTGTAATCACTCACGACATACGACACCATTACCTTATCTATGGAAGATGCATACTCCCCTGAGAATTTCTTATTTTGTGCTGTTAATTGTTGATGATGCAAGTTCAGATTACTCTTCCTTTATACAGTTACTTTCTTTGCATCCTCTTTTTATTGGAAGCTGCCGGAAGCATTTGGTTTGGAATTGACACTCATTTGAATACTGATAAAATACAGCTTTGATTTCCCTTTGTTCTCTCCCTCTCTATTTCACTGATTCTGTTACACTTCACAAATCAGGAATGATGAAAAATGCAGGCTAGGAAGTAATGCTGAAATTTCAGCTTTGAAAAAAATACAATTTGTACTGCTGTCATTTATCTTTCAAGCAGCTAAAATGATTACTAATATTTCATAAGTGAAAAGGAAAAATTAAGATGCAACCATTACAATTGGGCTGTATTATATATAATGGTTACTGGGGAGATTTCAAGAGAGCTTAATTTGGGACCATAAGAGCCTTTAAGAGGAACTGAGAATTATGCTCCTAAATCCCCCAATTACAGCTTTTGACAAATATTTCCTTAGGTCATTAGATCACTTTAAAAAGTAGAGGAGGAATACAGAGAACTTATAAAGTGATAAATCTGACCTCATTCCTAAGTGACCAGAGCTTGCAGACTGGCCTTTTTAATCCATCATACACCAACATGTTAGGGCCTGGTTTTTCCTACTCCCTTATGCAACTACTTTTTCAGGTCATTTTTTTTCTTAACTAGCATAGTTTCTGGAGATCTTTCTGATTCTCCATAGATTTCTAGGTGGTTGCTCCTCTTACTTCCTTATCTTCCATCCCAACTTCTGCCACTACCTCCCAACTTGCTCTCCTGCCTCCACAGCTGCCTCAGTGCCCTCCTCACCCTCCTCTCTAATTCTGACTCTTGTTCCAGCTGTACCAATGGGGAGCTCAGCCTAAGAGGCTCAGCAAAACGAATTAATTTGAGACCTGCTCTGAGGTCTTTTGCTCCAGTGCTGGAATGATTCAAATAGTTAGTGTTTCAGGTAAAATCCAGCACCACCAGCAAACAGTGTTCCTACAGATTTTAGCTTTCATGAAACGTGAACTGAAATGTATTTTTCAACTAAAATACGTATTTTTGATATAAAGTAATTCACTGTTGTCTTCATTTTAGATCCTTAATTTGAGAAAGTGGCCTGATGTATTGAAAGGCACTTTTGAAAGCTGAGGTCACTTTCAGTCAAAGATGGCTTGGAGAGGATTTCTTTGTCACATGGCAGTAACTGTCAGGTCGTCAGAAGGAAAACCTGCTTTTCCCAGATGATAGCAAAGGCATAGCTGAGCCCATGTCTACAGCAACAGGATCAACACCTGCCCTCCATACTGTATCCAATATATTGATATGAGGCCAGTAAATAACTGAAGACAAGCAGACAAACTTTGTATAGAAATTCTTTCTAGGGTCTTTTTGACCCAGCTGAACCTTGTACATTGTAATCAAGCTCTAAACAAATTCTTCCCAGAACTTTCTGACCCATGTACTGACTTTAATCAGATTTGCTTTAAACTGAGTACTAACCTTAGTAAGCAACACACTGTTTCAAAGTAGAATGCTTAGGTTACACCTAACTCAAGGCTATAACAAACCACTTGTGTAGATTTTTAAGTACTGAGCATGCACTAAAAGCTGTTAATGGAAAGAGTTCATCCACAAGCACAGTTAATTCTATGCCTCATCATTCATCCCACCCTGCCTCCCTATCCTATGCTAACTCTGAACAAAGGCCTCTAGATCCTGGGAATGACCAAAAGAGTGACAGTGATGTTTCTCTCTTATGCTCCCCAACCTCTAGCTTCCTGAGATGGATGTTTATTTTATATCTTAGAAAACATCACAGTGTACTTCTCTTCAACTTTTTCTCTCTCCACCTGAATCCTCTACACTCCTTCCAGCTAGTGCAGCTTTCACCTGGAGCATCACACACAAGAACTGGCTCTATCTGCTTGTTTTCAACCTACTGTCACATCCCGCTTACCAGGACAATTAATCAAGTTCACTAATTCCCAGGTAAGGATTAAGGTGAAGTGACACCAGGGATCCTCCAATTCACAAAACACCAATTTATTTTATAACAATATTGGCACAATAAGAGAACAATTGTAGATTCTCACTATGTTATCCGCATGATAAGAAAATAACTTTAGGTAATCACCGCAGTATTGACAAAATACCACGTGTTCAGATAGCTAACGGTTCAAACCTTACAAAATATAACCATTTATGTTAGGAGAAAAGAAAATAGGGAGATAGAGAGGAAGAAAGAAAGGAAAAAAAAAAAAAAGAAAGAAAAGACATTTTTCACCAGTCCTGGGTCCAGCGTTGGTCCAAGCAGCCAAGATATCCAGGTACTGGGGGGTGCTGCCCAGGACTCTGATTCACCTCAGCATATAGGCAGCCCTACTCCTCCTCTGGGTAGTCATGTGGACCCTTATGTTAATTAGCTATCCTGAACAGTCTGCACTTCCAGAATCTTGAAATGGAGGGCAGAGTGGGTGAGGGTGTGGGCTTGTCATGAACAGTCTGAGCTTCCAGAATCTTCTTGAAATGGGTCGGTGGGCTGTCATGCACAGTCTGTGCTCTCTCTCCCACATGGGCTCCTCATGTGGTTGTTCAGAACAACAAAGCCTGGCACCAGAAAACTGCAGCACCACCTTGTAGGACCAACCCTGCCTCTGACTGCATCTTCCTGCTTCTGCAACCGCAGTGTCACCACAAAAGTTGTCCCCTGGATTCAACCCTGATCAAACTTCTTTAGTGAATGTTTGAGACATCAGCTTTAATTCCAGTGGACTACTTACCTCCTGCTAATTCTACTGGATAGTCCTCATTTATCTTGTAAGAGAGTAGTGAGCAGTCATTTCCCTCTCCATTTATGCTAGGGTTACTTAAGGAACACCCAAGAGCATAAAGACAAACATTTTAATGACTGACAAACTAAGAAGCCTGAGAATCCTTTTAAACAACAAAACAAGTTTTTTCTTGCAGTTTCAGGAATACTGTAAATGAACAGTGGTGATGATAAAAGAACAGTTTCTTGAGCTGGAGAGGAGTTATAATCCTGCACATTCAGAAGCTGTCTGCACTTAGCTTTAAATAAGACTCTCTGGAAGGGTGTGTGGATGGACATTACTGAAGCCCCTACATACTGGTTGTGAGTTTTCATTTACATTAGATAGAGATAAGTTGGCCACCTACTGTTCATATTTTCATATCAGATGGTTTTGTCTCACATCAAGAGAAACTAAATAGTTTTAGTTTAAAACAGATGGCAAACTGTTGGCAGGAGCTTTCAGAGGCATCAACAATTCTACAGTAAAGTAGGACTCATAGGACAGATGAGAAATGAAATACCCAGTGCTAGAAATTGACCTGAAATTAAATCCAAGGTATAGGCCATCACACAGCAGGATGCTGAACACTTTCCTACGGATAAGCATTCTGCAGCTAGCTCCTGTCTCTTTCAAGGACAGAGTAAAAGCCCCGATTTAAAGGAGAATGGCTTTTGGAGCAATGAAAATCCACATCCAAATCTGGATCAGGCTATTTGCATGTTTCTCACAGATTGTTTCAAACAGAGTTCTTGTCTCTCCTGAGCCAGGTGAGAAAAGCTTCCTGGTAAAACAAAACAACTGAAACAAATCACTGAAAAAGCAACTTGTAGTAATAAAAGACAGTGTGTCAGCATATCAAACATCAAGCATACAAAAGATATTACTGAAAAACACACGTAAATACCTTCACCATCTATGTTATCACCTGAAACTCACCTGCCTGCAGTCCTGCTTTAAACACCTGGCTGGGGAAATACTGCTGTTGGGATACACAGGCAGGTTAGTAAGCACAAATGTGCTGAGGGGTTACCACAACTGGCAGGATTGGAAAGACTCTCATTTCACCTTGCTTCAGTGCAGAGCTCTGAGCATGGGGGGCTGCATTTTATCTGGTGCAGGAGCTGCTGCTGGGATGAAGAGCACTCCCCCATAACAGGGAGCCTGCCTACAGGCTATCCCTGCTGCAGGAAAGGAGTCAGGGAGCTGCCACATAAATGTTCTTGCTGCTTGGAAGCAGCAGCACAGGCCAAGAGCTGTTTAATTCAGTCTTGAGTAAGCAAGTCAGCCAGATATGTGGAATGACAGCTGTTATGTTGCACTTAGTTGAAGCTGCCCCACAAGCTTTTACCACAGCACAGAACACATTTCTACATGCCAGCTAACCCATTCCCTGCTATTATCATCATTGCCAATCAGCTGTTACTCCTAACCATCCTTCTAGCATTTCCTTCCCTTCATGAGACTCTGAAATTTTAGTCATCCTGAACTTTGGTTCTCATCCTGCTGGGAGCTCTGAATAACTGCAAGAACATAGTAATTTTGAGGAAATCCAAAGCAAGAGTTGGCAGTTTACTCCTTCCATAGGCACTGACAAATTAGAAATGTCTTTGAATCCTGTGGAGGGTTGTTTAACACTTTCAAAAATGCTTTAAATACTCTTTCC
>NW_008616309.1:8184-18998 GCF_000691845.1 Merops nubicus
GGGTTTGAAAGCTTCTGTTATTTGGGGAAGATACAAGTTTTCTTGGTTTTTTTTTTGTTTGTTTGTTTGTTTTTGTTTGTTTGTTTGTTTGGTTTTTTTTCCTCATTCAGGGCTTTAATTTTAAAGGGGGTTAAAACCCCAGCACTTCACTTGGGGAAGTAGGCAGGCTCAGGATAAACTGCAGTGAAGAACAGAGGTTTTGGGGACTAGGAAATACCAGGAGAATCAGTACAGGTACACTGTCCTTGCAATCAAAAGCAGTCATTCTCCTCCAGAATACATGGCCATCTTGCTCTGGTGTCACTGCATGCTTCAGAAGAGGTATCACCCTTCTCTTTGCAGAATGAAGTTTGCTGTTGTGAACACTGTTTTGAGCATGTACAATGTACAAGGCACCTAATTCAGGAGGATGTAAACAGTGTAAAAGTTTCACAGGAAGTTAGGAAAGGGTGAATTTTCTTTCTGAAGGTTTACATCACTCATATCACAACACCCTGAAGCACATTGAATGCACACAGAAAAACATGCCTTCTTTAACCACCAAAGTCTTTCCTTTTTCTATCTGTTATCATTTGTTATCTGCAGGATTTTGGTATAAGGATTGCCTGGGCATAAACGAGTTTGGCTTTAAATGAATGTTGGGTTTTTCCTCAAATACCTGCAAGCACCCTGTCATGGACAGTCTGTGGTATAAAGTAACATCTATTATCACAATCACTCTATTTGACACAGCCAACAGAAAGCATAAGCAAAAAGGTTTCCTTTGAGTTCTGAGCCTGTCTAAATGCCTCAGGTGCTTTCAACGGTTTTGTATCTTTGTTTGTTTGTTTGTTTTCTCCATGAAAAATGCATCCATTAATGACAAAACATTATGAAAAGTGAAGAAACAGTAGATCCTGCTTTTTTCATTAGTGAACAGTGCTGGCTGGGAATGTAGGACATGAAAGGATGTGTTCACCTAGCTCAGTCCCTTCTTTTTAAGAACTGCCAATACCAGATGCTTGAAACAGGTGCAAAGAACCAATGTAGGCAGAGGCAGGCAAATTTGTTTCCATGTTGGTCCTGCCCTGATCCCACAGATCTACTGTAGGGGCTGAAGACCCTGCACTGTCCTACTAAGTGGGAGCAATAGGGTGGCAACTATGGCACAAAGGTAAGGACTCCTAGACTGGGGGACAAGTTATGTCACAGGGGCAGGGGGACCACAGTATATTAAGTGTCTACAAGCCAATCTGCCAAAGACCCCAGAGGGTGGTCATGAGATTCCAGTCACACAACCAGAACTACCAGAACTTTGCCCACTGCTGCTGGATGTTTTGGAGAGCTCCTTGTTCTAATCCTGAGCCAGAGTGAGCTGAGCATCATCCTGTAAATCGTAGTCTTTCTGCTTCAGCAAGAGAGACCGAAAAACTGACTGTATGGGTTCACTGCTGGCAGAAAAAGCAGGAATAATCTGGAAAGAAATATTTCAGGGATCAGTGATTAGTACTGATGTTTACAGGTTCATCATATACTGAAGGAGTAGTTTCACACAGGAATAACTGTGGCATGAAGAAAATTACTAGATGAAGGAAAGGGGAATCAAAAGCTAGCCTATCACAAAGCCTGATATTGCTGAGAAATCAGGCCATCTGGGATGAAGAAAAATGAAAAAGGAAAAAAAAAACTAAGACCTTGCTTTATTTTGTGGCTTTAGAGATTCAGGCTGTTGAGTTCTTCCTAATCATGACTGAATATTACAACTTCCCAGAAAGTGAAATTGCCTCTCTATCCAAAAGTTGAACCGTAAGACAAAGAGACTGAACATCACATTTCTGAAAAAAATGGACAGCAAAAAATATTTTCTTGTTCTTTTTGATGGGAGGAAACATTCTGAAAAATTGTTGATTGTGACACTGATTTTTCAGACTGAAGCAGTTTCTCAATTCAATTCATCAGACATTAATTTGTTATATAGTCAACATTGAAATGGCACCACTAGCAAATTATTTTAGGATAAACTTAAATGATTGACTTTTTCCACCAAAAAAAAGTCTTCTGTGGGAAATTGTCAGGCTACATTCTAAGCTTTAGAGTGAAGTCAAAATTTACCACCCAGTGCAAAATGCAATTCCTTTCCTCTGCCTGGAAAAAAACAGGCCATAACCTGGCGAGGTAGACAAACTGGGCTGGTGTCAGGACCCTGCTCATTTTAAACTGAGTTTGAATATATTCTACAGATACTGTCCGTTACCTTTCTATCTTGCAGATACCTGCTTTGCTGTTTATGTTTTACCACAGTAAAACAGTAAAGAAAAAAGCAGTGAAGAGCAACATCAGGAGGAATCTGTGTGTTTCACACACATTGGAATGGAGTTCATCTCAAGTCAGGGAATGGTGTGCAATCAGCCTCAGCAACATTTAAGAAGGCAGGGCACACAAATAGCTGCTGTCTAGCAGCCTGTAGGCCCTGTCTGCATTTATTATCCATAAAGGAGATGTGATAATATAAAAGGCTGCAGTGCACACACCACCTCTGTTTTCTTGATTATAGTCTTTGTTAGAATACCTGTTTAGTGAGAAGAAATGGAAGTTGAGCTAGGACTCTGAAAAGACTCTTAAACATTCTTATATTTTTTGGAAATAAAATTTAAAGTAAAATGATAAGACACAGTTGGCTATAATTTATCTTG
The DNA here is from genome assembly GCF_000691845.1 of Merops nubicus. Taxonomy (NCBI): domain Eukaryota; kingdom Metazoa; phylum Chordata; class Aves; order Coraciiformes; family Meropidae; genus Merops; species Merops nubicus. The sequence goes on from NW_008616309.1 coordinate 10,857, forward strand.
AGTTCACCAGTTCCAACTGAACAGCAATTGCTTAAGCAGCACATTACATACACTCTCATAAGTAATGGTATAATGCCAGAATGTGAAGTTTACACATCTGCAAAATTTACTTATCTATGTGATGCACCACAGAGGAAGTCACACCAACCAAGTGCTCAGGACTGCAGCTTTTACTTGATCACCGTTGTGGTTTAAACCCAGTGGGAGCTAAGCACCGTGTGGCCACTTGATCACCACCCCACTCCCAAACAGGAAGGAGGAGGGAGGAAAATACAAAACCCTGTGGGCTGAGGATCTGTTAATGCCAAGGAAGTTCAACAAGCAGCTGATCTAAACCAAAACAGTTTCACAGCTGGGATAAATCACTCTGAATGGTTTTAGATAGATTTTTTGTTTTAGGGATTTTAAAAACAAACAAACAAGCAAACAAACCTAAAACAAAATAGTGATTTACGCATTTATTTTACATTTGAAATAATATCTCCACCATGTAGCCAGCAACAGATTGAGAATCACAGCCTTAGCCCTGGCACAAAGTTCTCAGCATCAGCCAGCAGTACCTCATTGCTCCCCCTCAGCTGAGGGGACCTGACCTGGCATTACACCTGTGCTTACAGAGTCAAGCTATTTGAACAAGTACAGTCACATTCACACTGGATTTGTGCTTTTGTCTTTTTTTTTTTTTTTTGTCTTTTCTTTTTTTTTTTTTGCTCATGTGACTGCTGCATTTTGGGTCTGAGAAGGAGGATTACATGTACCTTTAGCTCTGAGCTAAACCTTGGACAAGCATTCCTTCAGACATGAGGAGCTTAAGGTAGTACTCTGCTCACATGGCACAGCTGAAGCTGAAAGATTGTTTGCCCACAGCCTTACACTTCAGCAAAATATGAACATAAGGGATACACTCATCAGCTACTGTGGACAAGCTGTTGAGGATCTCCTCCTGTCTCCACAGAGAGCTAGGAGCCAGGCAGTCCCTTGTGGCTGCTTCAGCTCCTTAACACAGCACTGCTGCATCAATTAAATTCCTTATCAGGGATGATAAATCCACAAGAGTTACGTAAAAAGTCTAATTAGCACCACAGTAGTGATATTAAAATGATGGCAATGGTGATAATAGTGATGATGATGATGGTGATGATAGCGGGGTAGTGTGGGGGGGATGGTCTTTTTTTTGGCAGAATAGGTCCCTCAGAGCCAGGGAGTCACTTCTGCTCTCCAAGACCCAAGAAGTCCAGCATGTAACAGAGTATTGTTTCTTTCCCTCCATGGAGCAGCCTGAAAGCCACAATCAGAATCTAAAAGCACTGGCAGAGCAAATATTATAGGATATAATATTCTCAAAGCATTTCTGATCTACAGTAGTTATGTCAGTGGCTAATGGTACATTAGCTGGTTTGAAAATAGGAAAAAAGTTTTGCAGGGCTGGATGTGCCAAGTACAGAGTAACACAGCAGAGCTGGGACCCACCCAGGAACCATAGGCCTTCTTTCAGTGAGAACAAATGAAAAGGCTGTCATTCAATGCAGAAACCCTTGGATTTCGAGGGGTCTGTTTGTTTGTTTACAGTCTGGCAAAAATAGTTCTTGAGGGAACACAACAGGCTTTTGTCATGGTTTGGGACTGTAAACAAGTTCTCTTTACTGTAAAATGGCTCATTGTTTTTTGAACCTAGTATTGGTAATGCTTAGAAAAATTTAAGCAACCTTTTAATATGACTGTGAGCTATATCAAAGCAGTAACAATTCTGTTTAGAAGCGAGATGGGTGAAGCATTTTGGAGTTAAAAAGCATTGCAAGTCTGGAAGATTGCTATCAAGTAATTTAGGTAACAACTGACATTGCCAGAAATCTTTTTTTTTTTTTTTCATGACATTTTTGTCCTACAGTAAACACTAATGGTTAGGATCTTGTTGTTGAAGTAGAGGTGCCAATTTTGCTCCATTCATTTGAGTATTGCTGGATGCCTCAGAAGCTTATTTTCATGTGGAAACTCCTGGGTCAGGTGCTAATGCTCTGGGCTTGCACTCTGCACGCCTCATCTGGCCAGATGTTATGGAAAAAAGTGAGGTCTGAGGTACCCCACTCAAGCCCTTTACACCAAGGGCAACATGTTGGTGGATAATAAAGCAAGCATTGCCACCCACCTGGCCAAGGTAAAGCTGCAAAGGGCAAGAGATCCAGTTTGTCCTGGAAGCGCTACTGGATGTACCCTGGGAATCCCTGGGGAGTAGAGTCAGGAACTTAAGTTTCAGATGCACGTGATGTTCCTCACTTCATATCCTGGATACATGACTTGTGCACCATTAATTTTATTCCATTTCAGGTTACAGAAGAGTTGCAGAGGTGAAAGTAACATCCCACATATTTGTACATGACCCATTTCAGAATCAAAATGCATTTGAATATTTAATATACCCATTACTCTTTATTATGAACTGGTGCTTATATGGATAGTACTGAGTTTTATGACAATGCATCATCTGATGAAAACACTGTTTTGTTATTCCATCTAGTTGGATAAGAAGCACTCCATTGCACCACACAACAGCACTCCACTGCAGACACACTTTTGTATCCACAGTTAAATTGTTGGCAAAACAATCAAGTTTTCTTACTATGATCTCCTCAATTGTTGAAAGAAACGTTAACAAGTTTCCCTTAAAAAATTACATTCTCCCCTTTTTTTTTTTTATTTTCTTCAGTTGCTTTTTTTTTAATTTTAAAATAAAAAGTAAAAATTAAGAACGAACTAAAAAGTGCTAGGGAGGAATGACAGACAAATATGAGAGAATAAAACACTGAGCAAGATTTGTATTTTGACACAAATTCTGTTTGCTTGGCTTTCGTGAGGCAAGATTGGATATGGCAGTATTCCTGTGAGAGAGTATGGTCTGAAAAACTAGTTCAGAGAAGAGAAGGGTGGCACTAGCAGCACTACAGCTCACTTGAAATACTGGAGCAAAACTTTCTCATCCTTTCTAGGTTAGGATCAACCAGCATGAAACCAAACACTGTAATTTTCAAAACATTGGTTTTTTTCTCCAGAAATATTTATAACACCAATTTCAATATTTCAGCATTTTTGCCATGTCTGTCTTTCATGTTTTTTAGCATGAAAACAAGCACTGAAACACATGTTCACAGGACAGAAATCCTGTTTTCCTAGTTAGCCCCTGCATCTGCCTTTTCTGATGATTCCACTGTAAGGACATGTATTTCCTGATTCATTATTTATACACAAATGCCTTTTCAAAGCTTGTGTTTCCCTGCCTATACTAATACACACAGTGCTGTGGCTTTTTTTCAGCAATTTAATTGTACGTTTTGCATTATTTTGGTGTACGGCAGAAAGATTTTTTCTGAACAAATTTTTATATTAATTTAGAGACTGGGAGCTATAATTTTTTATATTTTTTTCCAATTATTTTTTCTGGGTTTTTTTGAGGATGAGGCAACTTTTATTGCCTAATGTTTACGCTTTTATTTTTGTTTTCCTCACAAAAATGTTCCAAAAATACTTAAGAAAAAAAAAAAAACAGATTTTATTTGGCACATTTTTTTTTAAATACAAAACATACACTCTACACAGGTGTATACAAAAGTAATAGTTAACATCTTGAACCAGCCCTACTGAATATGGAAATTTTAGCATTCAACTCCACAGTTATGCAGAGAATAAACACATTATTTTTTGAAAACAGAACACTTCCAAGATCCCTTTCAAATCTTTCCTTACTTATTAATCTCAATAAAGTAGACAGATTTTTCAGGAAAACTCAACACACAGCAGCCAAGGCCCAAAAACTGAAGAGCACTTAAGCAAACAGGTGTCAGTCACATTTCATGTATGCATGTCTCCACTGGAGTGTTATTTCTGTTCTATGGCAGTTTGTTACAACTAACAAATCTTCCTGTGTCCAGCCTTCTGTTCAGCCGGTTGCATGATCAATGAGCTGATTCTTTCTGTGATTTGTTCACAACTTCAAGCAGAGAAAATAATTGTGAGCACATAACCTGTAGAAAATTCCTTCTCATTTATTCAGAGTAATGAATGGACCACACAGATAAGAACAAAAAACCCACTCCCAAAACCAAAACAACTCACAGGGCTAATGCAAAGCAATTATAGGAAATGGAGTAACTTTTAGAAGTGAGAAGCATTCCAGACTGGCAGAAAGTGAATTGGTTAGGAAAAGTTCAACAAGATGTCTTCAAGAAAAAGTAGATAAAGAAGAAGTATCAGTTTGTGAGAGCTGTAGAAAGTAATTAAGATACTTGTATTGATAGCCTCAGTGCCTAGATGCCTGCAAATAATCTAAATTGTCAGTCTGCTTTAAAGAAATTGTACTAGAAGGGGCTTGCTTATATCTTCTTGTGTTTATCTTGCATTCTTGCACTGCCATTGCCAATCTGCCAATCTTTCTTTTTTTTTTTTTTTTTTTTTTTTTTTTTTTTTTTTTTTTTTTTTTTTTTTTTTTGTTTTTTTTTAAGAACTGGGAAGTGTAACTTTAGAGCACAATCACAAACACCGTTATAGATTATAGATGCAGTTATCAAATCTTTTTCTCTGCACATTTTTTTTTTCCCTGTGTTAAACCCCGTGCAGGCATGTTTCCTCTCAATTTAAATTCACTCAGCACTATTTTCCTGTCTTAACAGCAACATAAAAAAAAAAAAAGACCAAAAACCCACAAACAAACAAACAAACAAAAACACAGACGGAAACCACAAGCAATATAACAATAGTAATCTTCAAGTACAAAACTCTTATCACATCACATTTCCATTAAGTTGACCTAAAATCATAGTTTGATAACAGCAAGAGAAATATGAAATCTGTAGACATTCAGAATTTAATCCTCAAGAAAACTGTTCAGCGTATTTACTAACTGCCTAAAAGACAAACACACATAAAAGCCTTTTGGCCAAAGACAGCTACAAGCTTTGAAGAATTACTTTTGTTTTGGTGACAAAAAATGCCTTCAACCAACATTTCTCTCCCACTTTCCTGAGTAGGAGATTTTTATTTATTGTTTTTTTTTTTTGCAGCAGCATGCACATAAACCTCCATTTTTTTGCAAAGGTTCATTTTCCCTGGGGAGAATGCCTCAATGTCTCAGTGGAAAGGTTTCATCCAGGCTTATTTCAAATGGACTGAAACCTCTTGGCTGCTGATGCTGGCAAGCCTCAGCTCCAAGGTGTCCCAGGGACATGAAGAACACACAGTACCATTGTGCTATGGTTCTTAACCTTTTGACACATTCAGAATTTCTTGTGTCTTGAGACTGCAATCACATGAGCTTTCTGGGCTGCAGTTCTTGAGCACAGCCTCTAAGAAGAAGAGTTTAAGCGGAGAGCTTGTAAGTTTGGCAGGTATTTTCTCACGGAAGTGTCTGTAACGATCTCTCAAGACAGAGGTAATCAGTATCTTGCCCACCATATCTCTTGCCACACCTTGCTCATGCACAGATTTTCCTGCACATTTTCACTCATAGTATCAATGGGAAAGAAGGTGGTATCAAAATAGCAAACTTCCCTTGCTTTTCTTTAGAACAACCTGTCTCACAGGTTCCTAAAAGCAGCCTCAGTTATCCATCCTCCTTGATGCTACCTTTTAATTTTTCTTACCCTTATTCTTCCCTCTGTTCTTTCTTTCCTTCTCCTATCATCCTCTCTCCGTCCCTTCCTTTATCTCTTCCTTCCTTCCTTCTTTCCTTCTTTCCTTGCTTTCTTTATCTTCCTCCCATCAGTTGCTTCCTTCCCCTACCACTTGCTATGTTCAACAGCAGATGACTCTGGAGATTAAACTCCTTTTTAAAACTCACAGGCTCATTCAATTATATGAAACCAGAGCCATTTTTGCCATACAGTTTTCACTGGATTAGCAATGCAGTCATCCAGGTCAAGAGAACTGGAAAGAAATCATCACCTTCCACTAAAAATTCATTAAGTGGCATGAAAAATTTGACAGCCTTGCCCAGGGGAGAGAGATCTCTACACTCCACCCACTGAACAACAGAGGAAATAACACTTTGCAGATAGCTCATCTCAGTCATCAGACTTCCCAAAACTTTATTTTGCTGTCCCTCCTGGGTCACTGAAAGGATTGCCATATATAACTTGCCACTTCCTGTCTCAATTCTTCTGCTGGTTTTGACATCACAGGTGAGAGATCTGAGCATTCCCTTTACTTCCTGTGCCAATACATGCCTTTAGCCTGGAGAAAAGGAGACTGAGGGGTGACCTCATCAATGTTTACAAATATGTAAGGGGTGAGTGTCAGGAAGATGGAATTAAGCTTTTTTCAGTGATGACCTGTGATAGGACAAGGGGTAATGGGTGCAAATTGGAGCATAGGAGGTTCAAGGTGAATATCAGGAAAAATTTTTTCACTGTGAGGGTGATGGAGCACTGGAACAGGCTGCCCAGAGAGGTTGTGGAGTCTCCTTCACTGGAGTCATTCCAAACCCGCCTGGACGCCTTCCTGTGTGATGTACTCTAGGTGACCCTGCTCTGGCAGGGGGGGTGGACTAGATGATCTCTCGAGGTCCCTTCCAACCCCTATGATTCTATGATTATTTCTAACAACAGTGTTGATGCTTTGCCTGCTTTTGTTTTTAAGGCTGCTTTCATTTTTTAATTAATATTATTTCTTCAAGTCAGCATCAAAGCTGCAAATGATTTAATGAAAAAAACAAGTGTTCAGAGATCTCAGTATTCTGCAGCTTCTCACTGCTATCAATGGCTTTTTTTTTTTTTTTTTTTTGCTTCTCCCATGTTATTTAGGTACCTTCCTTTTTGTCAGGTACAAGGAGTCTTTGTGCCTATTCTCAATACAGTTGCTCTCTTCTGGATAATTCTCTGCACCTCAAAGTTTCCACTTCTGAAACAAGGATGACAGCAACTCCCTAAACTGCTGAAAGGTGCTGAGAACTAGTTACTGGGGAATCTGTTAAGGTGGATCCAGTCTTGACTTAAAAACTGTGAAGAGTTTAATTTCCTCTTTTCCCATCTGCTAAACTTTATAGGACTTTTATACTTGATCAAGAGGAATTAGAATGTTCATTTACCCTATAAGAATTAACAGCAAAAAGTTCTAGCTCCAGCACTATCTATAATGTGAACAAGAATGGAAAGAATTGTTCGAAGTGAGGCCAAATGTTAGGAAAAAAAGCCATACAAGGCATTAAAGCCATCATGAATCAGGGGATAAGCCCTTCCCAACCTTTTAGAGGTTACAATAGAACAGTCATGACTGACCATGTCAAACTACTAGACTTGTTGGACTCGGGCGGTGATCCAAGAAAGCTACTGACACTCTCTTGAGTCAAGTGTTTTTCTGACCTTGATATAATTTCATTTATCAAATCTCCTATAAACTTTATGTGCTCTGCTAGAGCTGGAAAAGTTAATTTATTACGTTAAAAGTTTTAAGCACCATTTTCCTTCTAAATTAATTTCAGTTTCGTAGAGAAGGTAAACTATGTGTTGGATAATACCAAGAGCATTGATAGTAACAAGCAGCATCAGAGCTGGGAGGAGTGCAGGGCTGGTCATGGAGTAAGGTATCTCTAGCTACTATTTTCAAATTTATATTTCTGGACTACATATAATGGAACTTCCCTTTGATAACTGATAGATGTCAATATGGTGTGCTAAACTGCCCTAGATTAGATAGGGATTAGACAGGGCTGAGCACCTGTTCTGTCACTGAGAATTAACAACCTCAGCAAGGTCAGTGTCGGAACTCCCTATGGTGGCAGTGAGGACAAAAACACTCTCCAGCAACTAATTTTTAGAAAACTTTAGCCCATGTTTTGGTATTTTTTTCATCTTCTTCTCTGTTTGGTAATTTAACATAGGGTTATTCTGATATCCACTCAAGACCTTCAAGAGAAAGGAAAATTTAGTAGGTGGATGTTCTGTTGCTTTATGTAATATATTTAAAAGGTAGATATCTCTACTTTTGGTCTAGATACTTTTGTTGTCAGTGAAGAAAATTCTACACTCTTAGCCTCTCCTTTATCTTACCTAATTCAGATGTTTAGTTTTTGTGGAGTTTAAATTATGTACTAGAAGCACTTTTTTCCTGTACAAATTCTAGATGACCACCTCTGTGGTGGTTTAAACCACTTTATTG
>NW_008616310.1:0-235 GCF_000691845.1 Merops nubicus
CCCGGGGGCGCCGTCGGGCCCCGTGCGACACGCGCGGTCTCTGCGAACGAACGCTCGTTTTGGCAATTATTAGCAAGCAATGTGCTTGGAGAACCGATTTCCACGGGTGCCGTTGCGAACTCCTCTCTGCTGGGCGGCCGCAGGCCACGGGCAGCGCTCTGGAAGAGAGGAAGGCAGGGAGGAGTCAGGGGCGGGGACGCGGGGCCGGGCACAGCCACGGCCCGGGTGCGGGGTC
>NW_008616310.1:277-2493 GCF_000691845.1 Merops nubicus
CGGGGCCGGGCACAGCACCGGCCCGGCTGCGGGTTCCAGAGCTGCTGCTACCCAAAAAACGGTCCGAAAGTAAATCCAGGCCCAGGCTCAGTGCCCAGGGCACACGGCTTCTGTTCTCACACAACGCTTCTGGTGTATTTTTTTACCTCAATACATTGCTTTTACATAAAAAAGTCGTTTTTGAAGGGTGGTTTGCTGACAACTCTTAGTAAGAAACTGACCCTGGGTGAGAAAAATGACATCTCGTGTGTGAGCAGAGTGGCTGGATGGAAACAGGCACAATCTTTCAGCATCTCCACAGCTCTATCCGAGCCAGAGGCAGGGCAGCAGCTCTGCTCTCCCGGCGCACAGCAGGCGTGGCTGCCTCATCTCCCCCTCCCTGTGCCCGCAGCGGGGCGGGGGGGCAGCTGGGTGTGGCTCTGCTCATCCCACGGCTCCACAGTCGGTACCAACTCCCCCCGCTGGCCGATCTTGGGTTTGTTGAAATAAGCCCGTTTCCGGAGCTCAGGAAAAGCATTCCTGACAAATGTGTCACCTAACAGCGTCGTTGTGGGCACCTGAAGGGGATCGTTCCCAAAAGGAGTGTGCAGGAGCAGCCTGGCTCATCCAGGCACAGGATATCCCACAGGCGACGTGCTGCCCCCCCGGGCAGCAGGGACACGTTTGCCTGAGCCCCAAAACAAGTCCAGAGCCTTACCTGGAAATCATTAATGCTCTTAGTGAGGAGATGACACGTTCTGAGTCACCTGGAACAACCCAGAAACAGAAGGGTCAGCCCTGAGCCACCATCTACAGCCCAAAACGTCCCTGCTGGGTGTTCTCTGCTTAACCTCCTCTAGTTGGGGATGTCTCTGCTCCCTGCAGGTGCTTGGACTGAAGGACTTTTAAAGGTCCCTCCCAACCCAAACCAGCCTGGGACTGGGTGACTGTGCCCACTGCACCTCCACGCTGTGCAAGCAGCACTCTCTGGAGAGCCAGGAAGGTTTGGGGGCTTTTATCAGGCTGTGCTGGACTGCTCTGCATCCCAGCAGATTATCAGGGTATTGACTGTTCCCAGGCAGGGCTCACAGCGTGGTGCTGGCACCTGGACACAAGCACACACTGCAGGAAGAGCTGTCTGTAAGCTGTACCTCAGGCCAGCCACCCTTCCCTGCAGCAGGCAGCCCCCACGGCAAGGGAAAGTGAGCTCTGGGACAGAAAGCAAGGTGGAAAGTGTGTTAAAGTCAGAGAACTGAGAGCACAGGTTTCTGATGAGGACACAGCCCCTCAGAAGCAGGGCAGGAGCAGTGGTGGGGGTGGACGAGCAGGGTCTGAGCAGCACAGAACAGGCAGGACGCCAGCAGTGGCACCCAGCAGGATGGACAGGGACAGTGTCCCCATGGACAGGGGACAGCTCCAGGGCTGGCTGCCCACCCTGCAAACACCCCTGAGAGGGACCTGGCAGCCAGGATTCACCAGACAGGGCAGAGCCCTCAGGGGACACCAGCCTCTTACCTGCAGGTGACCTTTCAGGTTGGCTGGCGTCTTATAATCCCCCTTCAAAACCTGAGGAAAAGAGAAAAGGGGAGTGGGACAGGGGCCCTGGGGACATCACAACCTCACCTCGACCACATCCTCTGCCCCAGCTGAAACATCTGGGGGGGGTTTGTTCTACCCCGAGGTGCTACCCTGGGGCAAAGGTGAGAGGTCTCCTCCTTCCTGACTGTCAGCCAAGGCAGGGGCAGCATCCTGCTGGGGCAGGGAACCCACACAAGCCATTCTCATCCCCTGGTTCCCCCTTTAGCTGGGAGGGGAGAGTATTTTGGTCTTTACTGTGAGGCCTGTTCCCCAAATTCATCCCAAGAGGTACTGAAAGCTTCAGGCCAGAGACCCAGAGAGCCCCTGACCCTGCCCAGGGCAGAGGTTCACCCCAATCACCTGGGTCCTAGACCAGCCCTCCACGAGCACAGGGAGCAAGCTGTGGGAGACCAGAGCACCTGGAGCAGCTCCAGGGAAGCTCTTCTGACCTCCCAGCACTTGCCTGCCTGCCCAGTATTTAGCACATTGTCCCACAGGGACCAGCCCCACTCACAGGGGGTCCCCTGCTCCCACCAGGGTGACAAGGACATCGTGTCCAAGGGCACAGTCAGGGAGCATGTGCAAAGCTGGGGGGGCTGCAGAGTCCAGGCTCAGGCTGGAGAAAAATCATCCACCCTGAAGTTCAGTTTTGGGCCCCT
>NW_008616311.1:0-13125 GCF_000691845.1 Merops nubicus
ACCGGGTGCCTGCTGGGCGCCCTGGTGCTGAGCACGCTGGCGGGCAACGCGCTGGTGTGCCTGGCCGTGCTGCGCTTCCGACACCTGCGCGCCAAGGTCACCAACTGGTTCGTGCTGTCCCTGGCCGTCTCGGACCTCTGCGTTGCCCTTCTGGTGATGCCCTGGAAGGCGGTCACTGAGGTGGCTGGCGGCTTTATTTTGTGACACCTGGGTGGCCTTTGACATCATGTGCTCCACCGCCTCCATCCTCCACCTCTGCATCATCAGCCTGGACCGGTACTGGGCCATTGCCAGCCCCTTCCGCTACGAGCGCAGGATGACACAGCGCCTCGCCTGTGCCATGATAGCCGTGGCCTGGGCCCTCTCCATCCTCATCTCCTTTGTCCCAGTGCAACTACACTGGCATAAAGCCAAGGACAGGAGATACCCAGGCCCCCAGCTGCCTGGGAAGCCCCGCTGTGATGTCATCCTGAACCGCACTTACGCCATCACCTCCTCCCTTATCAGCTTCTATATCCCCGTGGCCATCATGATCATCACCTACACCAGGATCTACCGAATTGCCCAGGCCCAGATCCGCCGCATCTCCACCCTCGAGCGAGCAGGGGGACAGTGGCCAGCCCACAGCAAGGAGCCCACCTCCTCTTTGCGGAATTCCCTGCGCAAGGAGACCAAGGTGCTGCAGACCCTCTCTATCATAATGGGAGTATTCGTTTGCTGCTGGCTGCCCTTCTTCCTGCTCAACTGTCTGCTGCCTTTCTGCCAGCCCAAGCTTGAGAGAGACCATGAAGAACAGTCACCTTGCGTTGGCCAAACCACCTTCAACATCTTTGTGTGGTTTGGCTGGGCCAACTCCTCAGTGAACCCAGTGATCTATGCTTTCAATGCAGACTTCAGGCGGGCTTTCAGCAACCTCCTGGGTTGTCGGCGTTTCTGCTGTGGCACGCCCAGAGCCACTGTGGAGAGGGTCAACTTCAGCAATGAGCTGGTTTCCTATCACTATGACACCACCTGCCAGAAGGAAGGAGCTGCCTCACTGTCAGTACCTGCCCCTGCTGTCACCGCCTGGGTGCAGCCAGTACCCCATGCCATAAGCCTTCAGGGAGAAAACAGCAGTGAGGAGATATCTATGGAAAAGAGGCCTGTGGCTTCTCAGACACAGGCTGCTACTGGCAGCAGCCCCAAAAGTCATCAAGTGCCAGCTACTTTGCAATTGGATTGCAAGGCAGAGCTATCCCCGGAAACTACTCCCTGTACAGGGCTTGGTCCGTGCAAGGGACTCAATCACCCCATTCCAGAGGGATAAGTGATTGCACATTTCTCACACACCCAGCCATCCCACAGGGAAAGTTCACTCTGTCTACACACCTCCCTTAGCAAAGTCCCACCCCAGAGGGATGGGAACCTGCTGCTCTTACTCCAGAGAGGTGATGGGCATGTGAAGAGCACCTTCACCCCTTCCTCTGTTTCACAGTCAGTAGACACTGCCCATGCATTTGTTCACCCCCATTCTTCAATAAAACTTGTAATATTTATTAAGAATAATTAGACCAAACCAAAACAACTCATAGTTTGAAACACTATAGTACATTCTTACATAGATAAGTTAATCTTAGATTTAGCTTCATTGCTAAAACCCATTTTTTCCCCCTCTCATGGTTTCGCATCATACATGTACACAGTTGTGGTCTTAAAGGTTTGTACTGGGTTTTACTTCGGTGTTTATTTCAAAGCCACATGTCTGGATTTACACATCTGAATCTGTGTTTAGGATCTTAAATAAAAATCCGCATATTAAAACATCACTATCTTGTGTTGACTCAAAAGACCTCTCAAAACCCTGGAAAACTGAGTTGCAGTTATGTAGGACCCCAAACAGTTTCAGGGGTCTAACTGGTATCCAGGCTTAATGATATCGAGCTAGGATCTTCCTCATCCTCAAATGTTAAAAAAAATATATTCTTGTATTAGGATGAAATTACAGAAGGGTGGTGTTTGAGAACTAACACTACAACTGCAGAGCAATTTCACTACTTGTAGACACGAATAGCAACAAAATGTAGAGCAAATGGGTGTTGGATGGCTTGCAGAAAAGAAAATACTTGGGGAACTTGGTGATCATTTCTGTATGTGTAAAAGGGTTCAGATTCAGCAGACACTGAGGGAATACAATGGCACCTCACTGTCCTCCACTTCTCTGCCCACCACTTTGGAGTTCTGCTGGTGACCATTCAATACTGTGTCCTGCTAACCACCATTGTTACCCCATTTTTCTATTCGTTGCCTATGATTGAGTTAATTGACCTTGATTCAACTAAGGAAGATGAAGATGCAGCTGTCCAGAAAGAGACATCAAGAATGTTTACAGTGCAAGAGTTTTCTTGGACATTAAGCCTCACAGATGGCACAGCTGATATCTTTCAGAACGGCGATCCATGCTGAAAAGCCAGCTGATGAAAAGCCAGACTCTTCTCCCAGCAATCCTACTCCCTGTGAATTTAAACTATGTGTGGTTCTTCAGCCCCTGTACACATTTTCCCCCATCACATTAATTCTTATGGGAAAAATTGCTTTTGCTACCTTGCTCTTTTCAGGAATGTGTCCTTGGGGAAGAGTTGGGTGTGGCTGTAATCTCTTCTGGCAGGACAAGAGGTAATGAGCTTAACTATAAGAAAGACCAAGGCAAGACTTTGAAAAAACTTCCTAAGAACAGGGGTAATTAAGCACTCGACTAGACTGCCTAGGGAGGTTATGACATCCGTCTCAGTAAAAGTCTTTATGATGACATTGCCAAGCATCTGTCAGAAATGACATTGGCACTGTTAATTCTGTCTTGGGGCAGAGGCATTTTGTAATGGTCTGTGGAGATCTTTTCTACTCCTGCTTCACTATGACAACACAACTCCTTAAGCATTGAGCCTAAGATGTTTGTTCTTTTTTTTTAACATGCAGTGATCCTTAGCTATTTTCTTGAATGCAAAAAAAAAAGAAAAAAAAAAAAAAGCCATGCAGATAAGAACTTTAGACCCCATAGGTATATTTCCCTTTTTCTCTTAGTGACTAGCCGTGGTTCTTAGCATTTAACAGCTATCATTCAGCATGCCTAGTGCCTCATCTGGAGAGCCACTCTGAAACAAACATAGTATTTCTTTAAAAGAGATACAAGATCTGTGAGGGTTTTTTTTATTTGCTTTGATTATTTTCTAGGTGATCATATATGAACTGTACATGGATTCAGTTGTAAAAGGACAATAAATTCATTAAAGGGTTTTCCTTACTACATTATTTCCTTCTTACACAAACTAGAAAGACGTACTGTTAGTGTGTTGGTATCTTTTATCTCCTACAGAAAAAGAAAATTATATAAATTATATTTTAGAGCTGTAAGACTTCTCATCTCACCTCCTCCACACTAAAACTCATCCTGTGGATATACTAACACATCTGATAAAACCCTATCCTGAAAGGTGACTCCCTCACTGCCTGCTACATGTCCATTTCTCTTCAAGAGCTTGAGCTGGCTCCATCCCTTGGAGAGTTAACTCTCCCTGCCCACACAGCTTCACATCTTCCTTCTCGTGGGCAGGAAGTCTTCTGGCTGTCAAAGCCACACATTAAATTATTATGCACAGAATGCATTAAGCAGTGAATATATTTGAATAATGTTTTCTCTTCAGAATAATCAGAAATGCATGGTAGCTTTGATGTGTGAAACTATATTTGTGTTAACAATGGAAAAAGCTATTTATATCAGTGCTTGTGGCTACAGTTTAATAAGGTTCATGAATAGGTCAGATTGTACTTGAAAATAAATGGATATTTATCTGAAGAAAAAAAACTGGTCTTTACTGAAGCTTTTTAAAGGGAAAATTTATAGTTCTCTTTGTAAGTGATGCTGGAAATAATTGCTGGTACCTAACTGATAATGGTCATTACTGATGTGCAGATGATACACAACACAATAGTTTATAGCTGTCTGTAAGGTCCGTTGTAGTAAGACTAGTGTAATGTCTGCAAGACTAACACATTTCAGAAATTGCATATTCTAAGCTGTTTATACTCAGTTTAGGAAGCATATTGCTGAAGGTACTTCATATGAAGGCTGCACTGCCCTTCAGACTCTATCTTCTGCTGTTTCTAATTTACTAACACAAGCATTCATATTATAGGGTTTTATTTTCCTAGGCTGAGAAGGCTCACAAATGTTAAGCACACTCCAGACCGCACAGTTCTATGAACAGTAAAGGAGCAAGAGTTTCACAAATATTTTTTTTTCTTGTGACTAACTGTGATTTCTAATTAACATTTTTCTCATGACAGGGCAAGCTGCTGTGTTGGACTACACAAGCTTCAATTAGCATTGTTAGGTTCAAGTCTAATGCGATATAATAAAATTATTACAAAAAGTCAAAGGATTACCTCAGCAGAAATTAAGAGGCAAAATTATTTCCTGTTTACACCATTGCAGCCACTCAAAAGAAACACCTTTCAAAGCAAAACTTGGTAGCACTTTGTTATCCCTTTCTGGGTCACAGCTTTCTTGGCTTGGCAGAACAAAATGCATCACGAATGTTAGAAGTATTACTTTAGGGATTCTATTGCTATTCCTCAAACACTCTTTTTATAACTGCAATAATCAAATCTACATGCTTCTTTACGGATTCACCACAATACATGTGAGGTATTTCACTGACTAAAAGCAGTTCACTTCCACGCATAGTAGTTCCACATTTACAATACCATTAACATATAAGTGACCTAAAAATAGTTTTAAATAGCCTTTGTGTCAAATCAGTCCAATCTCACAGATACCTTACCTAAACACTCTTATTAGCCAAAGTCTAAATATCCAAATCAAAACGCATTCGAGTTAAGCAAAGTACAAGAGATAGGGCTTCATGACATATACCAAATGTCTTCTCTGTTCAAATGATTCCCATTCTGTTTCATTTTGTCAGTCTACGAAGTTCTTAACCAGCTACGGGTCCTATTTCTTTATTACACAATTGAAATGAACCCAAACTTCTTGTGGCCAGCTAACAGCTGACGTGGCTGAGCTGCCACAGCAGCCATTCTCACTATTCCATCACACATGGAATAGGTATACTGTCTCTGTAGCCTCCTTGGATGGCTCTAGAGGTGCTTGTCCAGCTGAGAGCTTTTCCCTGATGTCAAATTTATATTAAATTGTTTTGTGTGGGTTTTTTTTGTTTGTTTGTTTTGTTTTGTTTTTGTTTGTTTGTTTGTTTGTTTGGGGTTTTTTTGTTTGTTTTTTTTTTTTTTTGTTTGTTTGTTTGTTTTGTTTGTTTTAAAAGTTATGCCTGGGGGTAAACATGCATGTGTTCATGCTGCCTTAGACAACTAGGCTAGAAAGTAAACAGCATTCTTCAAGGAAAAGGAAACCTCAAGGCAGGGCTGTCTGAAGCTGGAGATAGAGCAGGGCAAGGACAAGAACTCCTTCCAAAAGAAAGAGCAAAGCTGGTCCCACATCCCTGTGTGGCAGAGGTGCCAGGTGACATTTCAGTAACCAGCCATCAGTGTTGTTTCTAAGAAATGTAGTGCCACCAGTCACCTGCAACATCTCTGTAGCAGGAGGCAACAGGAGGACAGCAAAGATGCACTTGAACACTATGCTGATCAAAGTTTCATCCTGTTTCCTAAGCAATATTTTTAAAATCTTAACTAGAACACACATGCATCCTTGACATTACGCTTACATTTTTGTGTTTTGTTGTTTATGGCTTATCTGTTTGCCTGTCATCTTCTTTATACAGGGCTTTAATTTGCATTACTCACAAACTTCCTGAGGTCGCCACTGACTTTAAGAAGCTTTTTACAGTTACACCACTGCCTTTACACGTATCAGTTCCAGGAATGAGAAGGAACTGAAAAAGCATGTGTCACTTGGCATGAGAAAACAAAGCTTGGGACAATTCTGCTATTCAAACCATAATAAAAGAAAATTACATGCTCAAAGAAACTCCTATTAGCAAAATCCTAGCAAAATAAATACAAAAAATAAAATAAAAAAAAAAGATACTAGATTTCCTCCCAGTCTCCCTCTCCCCTTGGACTGGACGTCTACCCATGTATCCAACCTGCAGGGCTAATTTTCCACATTCCTCATGTTCCTTCTCCTTCACAAATGCTCACAGACATGCAGATATTGCAAAGTACATTTTCAAGGCATCAGACGAAATCGTATTTTTCCAAAATTAATCTTCCCTCTTCCTCCCTTTATTTCTTGCTAAATTGTTGTAATTTGTTTTACTGAGTCGAATACAGATAAAATAACCTTGTGTTCTTTGAAACTCCATCCAAATAGATGTACAAATGGAAAATGAGTGGAATAGTTATGATGTAGTGACTACTGCATATAATCACTATGATAAAGGTGAAACAGAACAAGAAAACCCCCTCACCCACGAGTTTATATTAGGTGTAGCTATCAAATGTTGTATTCAGTGGAAATATTAATGTAAAGGAAAACAAGATCATACCTCTACTGAATATATATCTTTTCTTATCCCTCTGATACTAAGCTGATGCCTTCATATTTCAGTTAAACTTTAATTTGTGGGAAACAGCTGACTTAGGTAGCAAAAAGAGAAGTCTGTTATACAGCTTGGTTATCAGAAGCATCTGTTGTTTTGCTTTTGCCAAAATCATGCCTCTTGTGTTAAATTTCAGATGATGCATCTGCATACACCATATAAAATCTATTTCAATCAGCCAAGTATTTCTCAGCACAAATGGTTTTGTGAAAAATTCTCCATTCTTCATAAACTGTTTGGTTTTGGTTTTGTTTTCTTTTTTCTCCTCACCTGGGAGGTTAAAGTGGCTTTCTAGATGCTAAGCACTATCAGTCCAGTCCCCTTGGACTTGGATGTACGTAAGTGGTTTCATCACCACGGCTACAGAGTCCCACCACATAACTCTTAACTTTATTTATCTCATTGTTATAATTTAACTCACTTTCCTGAATCCTCTCACCTTTCCTGCTGCAAAGGCACATACAGCAGGATGAACCGCCGGGACACAGGCTACTCAGATTTCTAGTTTGCTTAAGAACCAACTTGCATTTACACCAAAGAAAGGCACAAAGCTTGCTTAACAAAGTAAGGATTTTTTTTTTCTATCGTATTTGGCTTGAAAAAGCTTATGGTAACCCTGATCTGGGCTTGTTATCCCTCCCCAGTCCCTGCCTGCATCTAATCATTCAAGACATTTTAGAAAACCCAGGGCTTATGCCTGCATTCCATGTTTTTCTAAGTGAACTAGCTCCATGATAGGAAAACTGCCTGTCAGCAGAACTCCTGATGAGATGTGGACATGTATGCAGGATCTTGACATTTGCATAGCATAAAACTAATTCAGATGCTGGTGAAAAAAAAATGCAGATTTGTCTTAACCAGAAGAGCAGAATTTCATCTTGAGCCAGTTTTATTTTAGTCTAGGTAGTGAGAAGACATTTCCATTTGTAAATTTGCAGGAACTGTTGCTAGGTTCCCCTTTATCTTTAAAGATAATTCTCATAGAATTTTCTGCAGTTCAACATATAACATATTTTAACTAATACATCTTTGCACCCACCCTCAGTGATAACACAACACATCATCCTAGTCTTTTTGTGTTTAAATCTGAACTGGCTGAGCGGAGTTTATACACACTATTTCATGGGCTCAAATCTTGTGATGACTTTTGCATGACAGGTAGCTAAATACATGTGGGCAAGTTGCCCGAGCTTCTGTTACAATCAACAGAGATCTTGGCCAAACCATCAAACATGTTTAGAGTGATTTACTGGACCAGGTAAAGATACCTACTTTAGGATGAGAAGGAAAAACTCCCTACACTCTGACTAGCTGAAAGGGGAAAAAAGCCAGTGGTGTGGGAAAGTAACAGGTAGGGCATAACGATCAGATGTGCCAACTAGTTGAAGATTTTTGCTGTTAGTAGCAAAGCTGAATCAGTTAGAGATCATACTAAAAACCTGACAAGAGGCGATGTTCTTGACTATGTAGGCAAGAGATGGATTTGCTTTTTTGTTTGAACATCAGTCTGAAAAGTCTAGCCTTACCATGTAGATTTCAGGAAATAAAGATGTATAAACCATCAAAGTGATAAGAACTATCAATTTTCCAAAGAAGTTTAAATAAATGAATGCATACAATAACACAAAGCATAGAGGGTTTAGTAATGCCTAAGTCAGTAATATAGTCATCAGAAGCAACATCATGGCAAATGTTCTTGGTATGCATTTGTTAACTGAGGGAGGGAAATACAGAACAGAGCTGAATTTCAAGACAGCAAACTGGTAATTAGACATTTTGTCTCTTGTGTTTTGGACTATAGCAGAAAATTAGTGCTGCCAAACTACATTATGATAATAAATGAATTGACAGTGGTAATTAATAACAATAATTTCCAATCTAAGCATGCTTATCCATTAGTACCAGTGCTTCCAAGCCATGAATTACAGTAGCACCAGAAGGATGCTTCCTTGGTGTGCTGCCAGCCTTCTGTCTAAAGCTCTTCAAGAGCTTAAAAGAAAACATCTGCATCATCATAACCCAGAAAGCCCTTCTGCTACAGTCACTCCTGCAATTATGCCTTTCATACTCACAACAATGGTCAAAAGAAATCTTCTGCTCTGCTAGGGGGACCTCAAAAAAAAAAAAAAAAAATCGACAGACTTCTCCATGTTCTCCAAAGCCACTCCCTTTCCCAGGACACTGGCACTTGGGGACAGTGGCTGTTCCACATGTGCAGGACATCTCTAAGGCGCTCTGCTCGTGTCCTTTCACAGGGCACTGTGGCTGCACCACTTCTGGCATTGGTCGGGAGTCAGCGTGCTGGGCTTGCAGCTGGGCTGCCTCTCCCTGTGTGACTGACACTGCTGCCCCACTGTCTTCTTCACAGCATCCTTGAAGAAGCTTGGAAGAAGAGAATCCTTTAGAAACCAAATCTTTAGCTAAGTGTCATCAACAAAAAAAGCCATCACTGTTATATTTATGCAGATGTTCCTCCAATGTGATTCATTCCTCCAGTTCTCCTTTCAAATAATTTTAAAAAGGTAATAGTGATCCTGGCTTCTATCAGAAATAGTGTGGCCAGCAGGACTAGGGAAGTAATTACCTCCCTGTACTTAGCACTGCTGAGGCTGCACCTTGAATGTAATGTTCAGGTTTGGGCCCCACACTATAAGAAAGACACTGAGGTGCTGAAGCATCCAAAGAAGGGCAGTGAAGCTGGTAAAGGGTTTAGAGAACAAGTCTTATGAGGAATGGCTGAGGGAACTGGAGTTATGTAGTCTGGAGAAAAGGAGGCTCAAGGGAGATCCTATCCCTCTCTACAACTACCTGAAAGGAGGGGTAGCAAGGTGAGGACTGTGTCTCTTTTCTCAGTCAACAAGTGATAGGACAAGAGGAAAAGGCATCAAATTGTGCCAGGGGAGGTTTAGGTTGGACTTTGGGAAAAATTTTGTCCCCAAAAGGGCTGTCAAGGCATGGAACAAGCTGCCCAGGGAAGTGGAGGAACCACCACTCTTGGAGGGATTTAAAAGACTTGTAGATGTGGTGTTTAAGGACATAGTTTCGTGGTGGACTTGGCAGTTTTGGGTTAACAGTTGGACTCAACGGTCTTAAAGGTCTTTTCCCACCTAAGCAATTCTATGCTTCTGCTTTTATTCCCTTTCCCACTTTTCGATTCCAGCTGTATATCCTTAGTTCCCCCGTTTTGTCTTAACACTTCAGCACTGACCACAGGTATTCTATATAGGGCCAGTCTGGCCAACTAGACTACTTTTTAACCTAGTGAAACACCTTTTTACTCATAGGAAGATTCTTCTTGAGAAGAAACACAATTTTTATTGATGGAGCTGAAATACAAGTTCTGCATCAGTAATGCATTTCAAGTACTCTTTCAGGCTAGAGTGTAATAGGTATTAAGATAGATAGCACTCAAGATAGCTACTTAAATTACTTCATAAAAAGTGCATATACAAGGCACGAGAAAGCGTAACATACAGAGCAACTATACCAGGAAGAATAAGGTGGTCTCGGGTCACAGCAGCTTATTGCAGGCTTCCTTCAAAAATGGGCTACATTTTCACTATACTGCTGACAACTTATGCAACTGCAAGAGCATAACATAGCTTTAAAGATGTTTGTAGTGGAAACAATTTCCTTGAAGTGGGGTAAAAAGTTGCTATGATGATCCTCAGAGAAACCATCTTAGCACATCTGGGACTAGTTCAGGGACAAGGGAATAGAGCTAAAGTTTTTTGTGCTGTGCTGATAACTCAAACCTGACTTTATCTGAAGCACAGGTCACTGTACTCACTAATATCATCACTTTTGATTTCAGATAATGCAAAATAGCTGCTTATATTTCTGTATTACTCAGAAAAATAATACATTTCCATTCAGGAAATGCTCATCACTGTCTCTCAGCCTCGGCTATACTGTGTTTCCAACTAAACAGAATCTTCCTCATTAACATTACATTCTGACTTAGGCTACAGAATTTTAGAGGCAGAAGACTCTTAACTCTTGGCAAGGTTATCATGTGTGGTGAGCAAGTCAAAAAACGTCTTCATGGCACATTGCTCCAGGAACCAAGATTTTTGTAACTTCAGTCTACTGATGTGTTACAATGGAAAATACAAAGAATTTCAGCACCCAAGGGAGTTAACCTGGAAGAACTAGATGTACTAAGTAGAAGGAGTCATTATGATTTTGATAGCCTTTAAAGTGAGCATCTAACATCATACAACCTTGTATCAACAAAACAGATTTCTTCCTACATTTCAGCCTGCCTGCATGCAACCCCACTGCTCTGTTTTGCCTACTACCATGTTAGCATGCTTCCTCCATACTCTAACAAGCAGTTCCTTCCCTGCCTGATACTATGGTATTTGCTGTGATTCTGTTACCACCTGACCTAGTAATTATCAAGGTCTTATCACTATGCTCTCCTAATAAGCCAGGGTTTGGAAAAAATATTTTCCATTTCCAATGGTGACTTCTAGGCCCAGAGAGACCAGGATGTAGAAAGGGGAGAGAAGCTATAATCTGCTAACTGAAGAAAAGTCACACACTGGACTAGATTTGTCTCTATGGATGTAGAGAGTTTGCACAAAAGGGCAAAGTGCATTGCATGAGGGGCTTTGTCCAACAATGGAACTAACGCTGTTCACACCTCTTGTCTCCTGTCTCCAACAGGCAGCTTTCTTCTGGATGCACTCACTCCACAATGGGAAGACATCTTTCAGAAATATCAGGTCTTTAGGAAGATTAAAATGTAGATCCAAAAGAATGATCCCAATGTTTCTTTGGTTTTTTGTTTGTTTGTTTGTTTGTTTCGTTGTTGTTGTTTTTTAAATTTGATACTTATGAAGAGTATAGTTCTACTTAAACACGATATCAAACTGGCTGTAATTTTGTAACATAAGAGTCATGAATCATATGGTGTCAGAATATACATGGGCTTGTATAGCCTGTGTACTTTTGCCCCATAAAAATCACCTTAATTTGTAGGACAGGGCCAATTTCACTGTTTGCTAGTGTCTAATACACCAGTGTTCTCCCCACTACCTCAGACCTTCAGATGAAAGTACAACAGAAAAAAATAAACATAACCCCTAATAAATGGGGTTTTTTTAGAAAAATATCCACCTTTTAGGTACATGACATCTTTCACAATTATCTGTTTGTACATTTGCTCTTCCTTGCAATAGTCTACACATCGTCTCACACCATGGAAAATCAACCTCCTGCCTTCAGTTTGTGAGCAGCTGGAAACAGAATTAAGCTTTATATTAATTGAATGAGGACAAGTTAAATGTCTGAACTTGCTCCAATTTCAGGAGCAGGTCTTCTGTTTACAACTTGGTTGTCAAGTATTGATAATCTGTTTCCTTTTTGAAAAGCTCTGCAACGACATTGGGTTAATGAAACCCTCAAAACTTAGATTTTCAGAATGCAAAATTTCCTCACATTTCACAAAATGAAGAAAAATAAACAGCTGTCCTACCCCTCTGAGTGTTCTCAGTGATCTGTACAGCACGTCTCTTCCCACACGCGGCAAATGGGGGGCTCATGCTGCAGCACCAGGTTTTATATTACCATCCGTCTGCTATCCTCGTGCTATGCCTGATGCTTCTTGAATAAAAATGCTCTTGCAGCATATGATACAACCATTTGCTAGTAACATTTTAATAGCTGATCTCCTGCATCATTTTATTGTCACCCTGGCCCCTACTCTTTAGCTATTCTTCTCACTTAAATGCAGAAATAAGCCTGAGAGGAGACTGACATAGCATGTCAGTCATCTCCACCACATTGTGAAAGGTGGCAAAGAAACAGTCTCAAGATGTGTTTGTTGAGTTAAACACTTCACATTTTTAGAAATGCTCAGATTAAATGGCTTCTCCCCACCCTTTCTGTGTCTAAAATACTCGCATGTTTTTTTAATTACATACAAGTCAGTATGTTGCTACAACAATGAGAAGTATATTTTGTGTTGATTTAAGTTGACTGTGAGATGACCAGCCAGAAGTTCAATGACAGGAAATGGTCTTTTTTGGTATGCTAATGAAGTCCTCTGTTTAGTAGTAGCTGAATCTGTGATTTCCTTCACTATTAGAGGCAAGAGGCAGATTTATTATGAACGAGCTTAAAGAATGGAGAAGGCAAAGCTGAAGTTCAGCCTTTCACAAGACTTAAATTTTGATCAGCTGATAGAAAAGCCTGGAGTGGCAGGGGTGTTTTAGCAGCTCCCATACCAAGCTCAACAAGGGGCATTGTCAATGCTGAGGTCAGTCCATTAATTATATAGTGAAGAATGAAGGTAGGAAACAGTAGTCATATGGGTTCTCTGTGAAAGGAGACAACAATGACTCTTTGACAAACATCTGAGAAACAGAAATAAAAAGACTTCCTAAGTTTGCTTATGAAGGCAAAGACTAAGCATGGAAACCTTTACAGCTGAAGAAGAAGAAGCATCCTCAGAGTGGAAGGCAGATTATAAAGGAAAATATTTAATAGGTGGCATTTTAAATATGAAAAAAACCCACATGCTTAAAAATGTCAGCATGTAGTTCATAGAATCATAGAATCTTTT